>NC_088410.1:42653349-42728349 GCF_034236695.1 Oncorhynchus nerka | reverse complement strand
TAAGTTGGAGACACAGTTACAGAAGGTAGGTCTCCTAACACTTCATCATTTAAAAGTGTTCATGGGATTTGGGTTTACATGGCTGGGATTCAAAGATGCACTCTAAATAATGACTCTTCTTTTTAACTGATTACAACTAAATGGCATTTGTTGAAATCAAATGGATGATTCAATACCAATTGTTAGATTTGATCATTAACAAACCTATATTTCAAATTGACACCTATTTCTTGCAACACTCAAATTACTTTCCCCCCTTTGATTAAACTTAATAAGTAACATAAATGGAAATGAATATACATTGCTTTGCGGAAAGTATTCAGGCCCCTTGACCTTTTCCAGATTTTGTTATGTTACGGCCTTATTCTAAAATAGATTAAATTGTTTTTTTCCCCTCATCAATCTACACACTATACCCCATAATGATAAAGCAAAAACAGGTTTTTCGAAATATTTGCAAATTTATTACAAATAAAAACAGAAATATCACATTTACTTAAGTATTCAGACCATATACTCTGTAGTTTGTTGAAGAACCTTTGGCAGTGATTACAGCCTTGAGTCTTCTTGGGTATGATGCTACAAGCTTGGCACACCTGTATTTGGGGAGTTTCTCACATTCTTGGCTGTGTGCTTAGGGTCGATGTCCTGTTGGAAGGTGAACCTTTGCCCCAGTCTGAGATCCTGTAGCAGGTTTTCAAAAAAAGGATGTCTCTGTACTTTGCTCCGTTCATCTTTCCCTCGATCCTGACTAGTCTCCCAGTAGGTGCCGCTGAAAAACATCCCCACAGCCTGATGCTGCCACCACCATGCGTCACCGTAGGAATGATGCCAGGTTTCCTCTGTTTTAGTACCCTTCCCCAGATCTGTACCTCGACACAATCCTTCAACCTCATAGCTTGGTTTTTGTTCTGACATGCACTGTCAACTGTGGGACCTTATATAGACAGGTGTGTGTCTTTCCAAATCATGTCCAATCAATTGAGTTTAGCACAGGTGTACTCCAATCAAGTTCTAAAAACATCTCAAGGATGATCAATAGAAACAGGGTGCACCTGAGCTCAATTTTGTCTCATAGCAAATGGTCTGAATACTTATGTAAATAAAGTATTTAAAAACATTTATATATATTTATATATATTTGCAAAAAATGTCTAAAAACCTGTTTTCGCTTTGTCATTATGGGCTATTGTGTGTAGAATGATGAGCCTTTAAAAAAAAGGTTTTTGAAAAAGGCTGTAACGTAACAAAATGTGGAAAAAGTCAAGCTGTCTGAATACTTTCCGAATGCAATGTATATACAACCCATTTTATCATGTTGTACCGAGTAGATTTGTCACATTGGAATTCCCATTCCAAATGTCTTAAATTGTGTTACAAGCAATTAAATCAATTTCCTGTTCATCAAGGTATTATCTTGGTTCCATAACATGAAACAATGACCCCAAACACTTTCTTTTCATGAGATTTTCACATTACAACCAAATAGTGACCAACTCACCAATAGAAACCTTTCCAGGTTCTTTAGTATCACAGTACTTATGCAGATATCATTTAAGATTCAGTGCTGGCAGTGAACATTCAATCATACAAAATTTTAAAAAGCGGAACACATTACATGTAATGATATTCACTTTCACGGGTGGGCAAAAATAACAAATGTAAAGTCACGCCCACAATAGGCCACGCCCACAACTCTTCTGACAGATTGCTGCCTCTATATTGCACCCACCGCTATGTAATGCGAATGGGCATGAGGTGTTGAAAGCAATTTAGAAGCTTTCATTCAATTAAATAAATCCCAGTGATCTGTCAAAATGGTTATTTGATTTCAGACAAATTGAATAGAATAGGTTGAACGGTGGGCCTCCCGAGTGGCGCCGTGGTCTACGGCACCGCATCGCAGTGCTTGAGGTGGTGTCACTACAGACCCGGGTGTGTCGCGACCGGTCGCGATCGTGGGGACCCATGAGCGTGCACGCTGACTTCGGGTCGCCAATTGTAAGGTGTTTCCTATGACACATCGGTGCGGTTGGCTTCTGGGTTAAGCGATCAGCGTGTCAAGAAGCAGTGCGGCTTGGCAGGGTTATGTTTCGGAGGATGCACGGCACTTGACCTTCGCCTCTCCCGAGTCCGTACGAGAGTTGCAGCGATGGGACAAGACTGTAACTACCAATTGGGGAGAAAAGGGGGTAAAAAGTACAAAAATAACGACCCAAAGTGACATTCTGGACCACACCAATCAGAAAAAGCACTTCGGATGAACAGCAGTGCCGTCCCACTTTTTACAGTGTGCAGCACAGGAGGTTGGCGGCAACTTATCTTGGGAGTTCGAGCTCATAGTAATGGCTGGGGCGGAATTAGTGGAATGGTATCAAATACGCCAAACACCTGGTTTCCATGTGTTTGATAACATTCCATTCACTCCATTCCAGCCATTATTATGAGCTGTTCTCTCCTCAGCATCCTCCACTGGTGTACATTGATGTTTATTATGTAAACTAGCGATGACAACCTGAACAACTCATTTGGGACGGCCTCAATGTTTAAGTCCGTCACAGTTACAATCACTGTTAGAATCCCTGTTAATAAATCTTGTTAGGGACTAGCTCCCGCTGCGGGGATCAAATCAGTGGAAATTTCAAGAGCGCCACGTATAGTTTTTGATAAAACTCAAACTTTCATTAAAACACACATTCAAGGTAATGAATTAAAGCTACACACGTTGTGAATCTATCCACCAAGTCAGATTTGTAAAATGCTTTTCGGCGAAAGCATGAGAAGCTATTATCTGATAGCATGCACCCCCAAAGTACTGGAACTTCATCTAAAACGACAGATTTTATGGTAGCCGGCGCTACCCAAAACGCAGAAATAAAATATAAAACATTCATTACCTTTGATGAGCTTCTTTCTTGGCACTCCTATATATCCCATAAACATCACAATTGGGTCTTTTTCCCGATTAAATCCGTCATTGTATAGCCAAAATGTCATTTTCTGAAGACCGGTCTGATCCAGGAATATTCCCTTTTACAAGACGCAACGTCACTTTTTAAAATGACAAAAGGTGCCTATATACTTTTACAAAACACTTCAAACTACTTTTCTAAACCAACTTTAGGTATTAATAAACGTTAATTAGCTATACAATTCATCACGGGGCGATCTGTATTCGATAGCAGCTAGTCTGGAAATCAACGGCCATCTTTTCCATTTTAATAACATCCTGTTGAGAGACTGAAACAGGAAAGGGTAAAACGTCATACAACCAAGGATTAAGTCTGCTCGAAATGCCAGCACTGGCGACATCGTATGGAAGCTGTAGGCGTTTACATTACGGCTTCATGTATTTGCAGTCGCCTTGAACAATACATTGACTGGCGGATTAATATATTTTTTGTGTTTTTGGAGAACAGTTTTTCGAGGGATTTTTACTGCTAAACACGTTGTGTTATAGCCACAGACACGATTTAACCAGTTTTAGAGACTTCAGAGTGTTTTCTATACACACATACATATCATTTGCATATACTATATTCCTGGCATGAGTAGCAGGACTTTGAAATGTTGCGCGATTTTTAACAAAAAGCTGCGAAAATGCGCATGATCCATAAGAGGTTTTAAAGCGATGACAAGGAGTTAAATGAACATTGTTAGGCACAAAAGCTTACTTATGTTTGATATTTGAGAGAAACTAAAGTCCACTGTGCACAGTTCTGCCAGTAAATGGTTAAATGGTTCAGTGAACCAAGTGGAAGAGATCCCGTTTATACCATCATAATCTCCTTTACTAATCTGCTTCTCTTGGGTTGCATTCTTACAATTCAATCTAAACCTGCAGTATGTAGACAGTGTTATGCCTGTACATCTGATGAAGACTTTTAATTGACCATGCATCAAGTCCAGCTGGTAGGCATAGTCACACTAAAGGTGATGTTCAGTATTGCACAGTTGCCCCTATCACATCCATTCTATTTGATTTCGCTAGCTGTGGCCCAGTCAGTGTAAGTTTGTAGTGGCTTTTTAAAGAAAACCGAACCATGGATTACAGATTCCCCTGGCCCATAGACGACATTCACTATTAGGAACCATCTAACATTAAGTTGGAAAATACTCAATTTCCCCTTTAAATCACTTATTATTCAAGCATATCCAATTATGGAAAAATTGCTTCACTAATCTTAATTGCTACTGTATAATACAACAACATCATCCTCAATCCAAGACCATTTTGGTTTACATCTGGTTATATGTGCTATCCCTGCTGGTTACTGGACTTGAGTGTGGTAAAACCTGCCATGTTTTATCTGTCATGGAGGATAACTCTGAAGCATTCTCTACTAATAAGCATGTCTGATATATACCCCAGTCCCTGCCAACACACACCCTTTTCACAATGTTGCTGCTGCTACTATTAGCACACACATACACAACGCTCCAGCAACATTGTGAAAATGTCCAATCCCTCATTTGAATATGCTGCTTGTTTAAACCCTCTCATCAGCGACAACAAACACCTGTTCATATAAATTCCTATAGTGATAGAATGCGAAAACTGGATCAGAGTTAATAACGTTCAGATAAGGATCTTACAACACCGTAGAACCACTGAGATGGGGAGCAAAGATGTCCATCAGATCTCCCCTGTGTGTCTCTGTCCCATAACCACCCATACTGTGTCCTCCTCCTCCCTCTGTTCCTCTCCAGTGGTCCTGGCTGTCTCAACCATAGAAATAGAATTACTAGAACGGGAATCCCCTTTCAAGTCAATGTTCCACGATGGTTGGACCGGGCGGCCATATTGTGTGTAATTCTGTTTCTATGGTCTCAACATACTGTTCAACATATACAGTAAAGGTGTTCTCTGTATTGATACTGCTTTAACATGTAACATTTAACATGTAACATGTCTGTTCTTAGCCTGGTCCAGGAACAGTTTGTGCTGTCTCGCCAACTCCCTTGGTCATTGTCTGTTTGGAATGACATTGACCATATAGGAGTTTACGAGAGAGCACAAACAGATCTGGCACCAGGCTAGTCTGTTCTACCCTGATCCTGCTGTTTCCACTCTCCTCTGGCTAATGGAGCTACATGCTAATGCTATCTTCCCCGGGTCCCCCCCACCTCGTTTCCCCCGTCTCCCCCCCTTCACCACTTTCCTTTGCAATGTAGCAAGCAGAGCAGCTGTTCAGTCAGATGAACAACCCTGTAAGTCCTTCTCCGCCCCGGAGCTCTCTGTGGTGGCACATATTGAAAGCATGAGGACACCTTCCGCCCACCAAAATCCACCTCAATATCCTGGAACGTGCTATCTAACTTGTGGGGGATCATGTCATGGTCACATGGACCCAGTTACACTGTCACTGGTGTATCTTTCACATCATGTAGTATGCATGTTGACCTTTGCACTTAATGAGTATGATTTAGCTTTCCAACTACACTCATATTATGAGTTAGGCATTTAATATTCATGTAAAAAAATATATGTTTTTTTTGGAGTTGGATATTCGCCGCTGTTCTTGGTGAGCTTGATATTAAAGTAGAACTGACAGCATTTTAGCAACATGAAATCGTATTAAAATCAGTTCAAATACACCCCCAGGAAGAATATGACACGTTTAAAAACATTTTCTGACAAGCGAGCACTTAGATATGGCCATTTTCAAATTTTCATGAAATCTTGGAATGTTTGGGAATTACATACAGTTAAAGATGGAAGTTTACATACACCTTAGCCAAATACATTTAAACTCAGTTTTTCACAATTCCTGACTGTCAGTTAGGATCACCACTATATTTTTAAGAATGTGAAATGTCAGAAAAATAGTAGAGAGAATGATTTCTTTCAGCTTTTATTTCTTTCATCACATTCCCAGTGGGTCAGAAGTTTACATACACTCAATTAGTATTTGGTAGCAATGCCTTTAAATTGTTTAACTTGGGTCAAATGTTTCAGGTAGTCTTCCACAAGCTTCCCACAATAAGTTGAGTGAATTTTGGCCCATTCCTCCTGACAGAGCTGGTGTATCTGAGTTAGGTCAGGCCTCCTTGCTCGCACACGCTTTTTCAGTTCCGCCCACACATTTTCTATGGGATTGAGGTCAGCACTTTGTGATGGCCACTCCAATACCTTGACTTTGTTGTCCTTAAGCAATTTTGCCACAACTTTGGAAGTATGCTTAGGGTCATTGTCCATTTGGAAGACCCATTTGCGACCAAGCTTTAACTTCCCGACTGATGACTTGAGATGTTGCTTCAATATAGCCACATAATTGTCCCGCCTCATGATGCCATCTATTTTGTGAAGTGCACCAGTCCCTCCTGCAGCAAAGCACCCCCACAACATGATGCTGCCACCCCCGTGCTTCACGGTTGGGATGGTGTTTTTTGGCTTGCAAGCCTCCCCCTTTTTCCTCCAAACATAACGATGGTCATTATGGCCAAATAGTTCTATTTTTGTTTCATCAGACCAGAGGACATTTCTCCAAAAAGTACAATCTTTGTCCCCATGTGCAGTTGCAAACCATAGTCTGGCTTTTTTATGGTGGTTTTGGAGCAGTGGCTTCTTCCTTGCTGAGCGACCTTTCAGGTTATGTCGATATAGCACTCGTTTTACTGTGGATAAAAATCCTTTGCTGTTGTTCTGGGATTGATTTGCACTTTTTGCACCAAAGTACATTCATCTCTTGGAGACAGAATGTGTCTCCTTCCTGAGCAGTATGACGGCTGCGTGGTCCCATGGTGTTTATTCTTGCGTACTATTGTTTGTACAGATGAACATGGTACCTTCGGGCGTTTGGAATTTGCTCCCAAGGATGAACCAGACTTGTGGAGGTCTACAATTTTTTTGTTTTGATTTTCCCATGATGTCAAGCAAAAAATCACTGCGGTTGAAGGTAGGCCTTGAAATACATCCACAGATACACCTCCTATTGACCCAAATTATGTAAATTAGCATTTCAGAAGCTTCTAAAGCCATGACATCATTTTCTGGAATTTTCCAAGCTGTTTAAAGGCACAGTCAACTTAGTGTATGTAAACTCTGACCCACTGGAATTGTGATACTGTGAATTATAAGTGAAATAATGTGTCTGTAAACAATTGTTGGAAAAATGACTTGTGTCATGCACGAAGTAGATGTCCTAACCGACTTGCCAAAACTATAGTTTGTTAACAAGATATTTGAGGAGTGGTTGAAAAACGAATTTTAATGACTCAAACCTAAGTATATGTAAACTTCCGACTTCAACTGTATACTAAGGCGTTTGTGAAAACTCTATAGTAACACAGAGTGGGGAAAGTGGCCGTGCATTTGGACAATTAACAGAGACAGCAGTAAATAAAACCGAATAAAAACATCTGTCTCGTCCAGGACCGGATTCTACGCAGATCAGAGGACCATGGCCAATCAGAGCTACAGTAGGCCTTTGTGCAAACAGGCATACCATCATTCACTTTGATCTGGACTGTGTGTTTACATGCAGTTGCAACAGTGCAACTTTAGATCATTAAAACGCATTCGCCAAAAGACACAAAATACACCAGAATGGATTTCTGTAAATGTGTCAATACCACGGGAGTCAAGCAAATCAAATCAAATTAAATTGTATTAGTCACATGCTCCGAATACAACAGGTGTAGTAGACCTTACATTGAAATGCTTACTTACGAGCCCCTAACCAACAGTGCAGTTTCAAAAAAGACGGAAAAGAATAAGAGATAAAAGTAACAAGTGATTAAAGAGCAGCAGTAAAAAGTAACAATATATACAGGGTGTGCCGGTACAGAGTCAATGTGCGGGGGCACTGGTTAGTTGAGGTTGTATGGACACCAAGGAACTTGAAGCTCTCACAACCATTAGTAGTAGTATCTCTGTCCCTCAGTTAGGCACATCAACAACAACAAGATCGACAACTAATGCTCGCCAGAGCAAGATGAGCTCAAATATAATGAAGTAGATAAACCCTCTCAAACTTTTTCAGCTAGTTGGCCGTCAAAATACCACTGAAAAATGATGGGGAATTATAGCCTACTCGTCCTTCTGCAGCTTCCCTGCCTGGCTAAAGTTGGCTAGCTTGCTAGCTATCTACTCCCAGACAGAAATGAGAGAACACCTCACTCTGACCATTTGACTCACCTCTAGCAGAGCTGGTTAGATAGGCTGTTTACAATGTTATCTAGAGCATTCGTGACTACTTGTTTCGTCTGCGTTTACTGACACCGGTCATATTCAGTGTGTATTGCGTAAATTCATCAGTTATTCTCTGCTCTGGCACACTCATACGAGTGTGCTCTGAAATCGGAGTAGATAGCCAGAGTGAATGTGCGAATGCAAGAGATATGCAATCCGGATAACAGTCACTCAAATTCTTGCTAGCTAACCAAATGACACCTGCATCTCTAGCTTTGTGGAGCCACCGAAAAACGACATGAGGGGAGCAAGTCAGACCCTCTCCTCCAATGACATGACATCCTCCTAGCAGCTAGCTAGCTAGCTATCTAGCTAATGTTAGACTGCGTGTTTTTAGCTTGCTACATAAATAGATACGCTAGCCTATTTACCAAGTTATGACTGACTTGTGATCAATTGCCTTTTGCTCGTTTGATTGTATTGACATTCCCAGCCTTAGTTACAATCATTTTTGTCCAAAATAGAGTAATTGAAACTGAAACAGTGCATCCCGAATGGAGGCAGCAAACAATTTACCAGGCCAGCTGTGATTTAAAAACTAATAGCAATATTTTTTGGACTACCAAGCTGTGTATTGGTGAATTATATGAATTATGCATTGAACAACAACTGTCTATTCTGCCAACAAGGCTTTAGTGTACGTCATTGGAATGTTGAGTCAAATAGAACCTATTTTTCAAAACCTCTTATAAAGTTGGTTTTGTAGCATAAATTGGGAATTTGATAATTTTTTTTACTGATATTATCATTGTCTGTTTGTTTCATATCTGTAAAGTAGTTAAAAAGCTGTCAGTTCCACTTTAAGCTTAGCATTTAACTTAGCATTTAGCTTACCATTTTTCTTAGCTAAGCATTGCTAGATGTCTGTATGACTATACAGTTTGGGCTAGTTTCTTTTGTGTCTTGACAGTAGGCCAACTCTATTGTTGATGCTCGACCCTTGGTCTCTGTAAGAAGTAATTGTTTTAAGACCAGTGCAATGGTGGTATAATGTGATTTTCTTACAAATAGTCCTAGCAAAAAAAAGAGAGAATTAGCTGAAAGTTATGGACAGTTTCTTCTTCTTCTTTCGTGTTCTCACATCCGTCATCATGACTTGTGATTAATAGTAAGATACCAAGATATCCATCAGCTCTGTACAACTCTGTTTAAACAAACTTGGATTGAATAACTAACCAATGTTAGCGTAGCAATAGGCCGTGCATACTGTGTGTTCCAAACAGCACCCTTTCCCTATACTGCACTACCGTTGACCAGGGCCTATAGGGTAGTACACTGTAGGGAATAGGGTGCCATTCGGGATTCACTCTCAATTCTCATGTCAGTTAGAGGTACGCACCAAAACCCCACCCGCAGCTAAGAGCATTAGATTCCCCCAAACGATTAGTTCTGACCTTACTCCTCATGCTTGAAATATGTCACTTGCTGTCACTGCTGGATTGACCCGACTCTCTTCATGGGGAAAGCATTGCAAAGACTGTCTTCCCTGCCGCGTTGGACTTGCTTTGCATGCTGTGATTGGTCCTCCTGAGTATCGCATGCGTTGTTTTATCGTCACTGTTTGGCTCGCTTCACTGTCTACACGTTGATAAGTGGTCAATTCAATAGAGGCGTAATGTTGCCCTTCTAACGTTGGCAGTGGTTGAAGTGGCTTACTGTGGTGGCGTATGTTTGTCTGGATACAGTATGCTCTCTCGTTGCATTAGCTCTTGTGTTGGGTCTGTGGTGTGGCTCTGTGACTGTCAGCGTGGCCATATGATGTCTCAGAGGTGACGTCTACTTCTGATCTGTTTTGTGTGTTTAGAAGAGGACTCGAGCTGTTCAATTTGTACTGTATGATGGTCAAAACCCTATCCTAGTTCAGTGACTTGGACACACCACAGGTGATACAGTGTGATTATCCGGAGGGATAACAGAGGAGAGATGACAGTGATTATACCTAGTGATTATAACCAGGGCCTAAATTCCCAAAGCATCCCAGAGTAGGAGCGCATATCTGTGATCAGTTTAACCTTTGAGATCATAAGGAATAAGATCGTATAGACAGGTGAGGAGCCTAGATCAGCACTCCTACTCTGAGATGCTTTGTGTATACAGGCCCTAGTCCGTCCTGTACACGCAGGGCCTGTTTCCCTCAACCCAGATTAAGCTGACTCCTGGACTAAAAGTAGTTCACGCTAAATGTTGAATCTCCATTTGAAAGTGCTCTTTTGTCCAGGACTAGACTTATTCATCTGTGTACGGGAAACAGTCTGTTTTGGCTACTAAAAAGTTATTGTCATGAGGTCAGCGAGTCTATTAGGAGGCAAACTAATGACACTAATGACAGAATTGCGAATCTCAACTTTTCCATGTCGCTTGTATTTCCTGTTAGCATTAGCATATAGTAACAGGCATAAGCAGCCTTCAGTTGTGATCACGGGACTGTTTAATGGAACAAATGACAGTCATTCAGAGCTGATGAGCCAGTAGTGGTTCTGATGCCACCTGTTCGCTATGCTCTATTCAAATAGTACAGAGAGAGAGAGAGAGAGAGAGAGAGAGAGAGAGAGAGAGAGAGAGAGAGAGAGAGAGAGAGAGAAAGAGAAAGAGAAAGAGAGAGAGAGAGAGAGAGAGAGAGAGAGAGAAAGAAGAGAAGTGAGGAGAGGGAGAGGAGAGGAGACGAGTAGTTCATATAAGAAACTGACTGACTGTGGAGTTTGCCTGTTCTGTGTTCTCTCCCTTTTCTGTGTGTGTGTGTGTGTGTGAGTTCATACTTGCGTCCATGTGTGTGCGTGCGCGCGCGTGTGTGTGTGTGTGTGTGTGTATGTGTCTGTCTCCCCACGGCTATGACCATGCAGAAGGCCCACGAGGTCCACGAGGTCCAACAGCAGCAGCAGATGGCGGGGCTGGGCTCCAGGGGGAACCCAGACTACATGGAGCGGGAGCGGGAACAGCGGGTAAAGCTCCTGGAGAAGGAAGTGTCCTACTACAAGGAGGAGTCTGGCAAGGCCCAGGCGGAGGTGGAGAGGCTACTAACCATCCTCCGAGAGGTAGAGAGCGAGAAGAACGACAAGGACAAGAAGATCGCCGAGCTGGAGAGGTAATACCGTTGCTACGTTTTTGTTTCTGTTCCTCTGTGTAAGTGAGACTTTCTATGTGCACGTGGTCTTGTGCAGTTGACGTAGTCGCTCATCCTGTTGTTGCTATTGTTGGTGTTGATGGTTTATTGGGTGTTACAGCATCCTGTGAGTCTGTGACTGTACTGTGCTGCTCTGGTGTCCATCCATGCCCTCCTATGTTTTGCCCTGCCTGGGTTCTGTACTGGCCAATGACGGCAACCTGCGTCCTACTTATAGTTCATAGAGCATTAATGAACCAAACATTTCATCTTTAGACTTTGGATTGGCCATTTTAGTAAGAACCCAAGTGGTCATGTAAAATACTGCAGAAAAGGGTCTGTTCTGACACTCAAGGTGGGTCAAACTGTAAATTATTGTCTCATGAGCACCCCCTGGCGGTGCTACGGTGCCATTGTATTCCGTGTGCCAAACTCATGATGTGACTGTTGGATTAATTAACAGTGTTTTTGTTCTTCTTTACCGTCTTTTCCCAAATCTTCCTCTTTTAATTGTTCCTTGTTCACGCCAACCTTTCCTTTTTCCTCTCTCCGTGTCTCCATGTCTCCATGTCTCCGTGTCTCCGTGTCTCCGTGTCTCCATGTCTTCTTTCCTGCTGCCCTTCACTCCTGGCAATCCACCTCCTCTCCCTTAAACATTTCCTCCACCTTTCTTTCTTTCTTTCTTCCTCTTCTTACAACTATCTCTCCCTCTTTTCTCTCTCTCTGTATCTACCCAACACTTCACCCTTCTCATCCTCCTCCTTCTACCCCTGGCCCAGCCCCCCTCACTCTGCCCCTGTTCCTCGCCCCGGCCTCGGCCCTGTCCCTCGCCACGGTCCCGGTGGCAGAGCCCCCCTGACCCACTCCCCCTGTGTCCTCCGCTGCCCCCGCTGCCCCCCAGCAGATAGGGGGAATGGTGTGGGATTTCCTGGGAAAGTGAGTGCTCTGCCCCTGGCACTTCAGCTCGGCTGCCCTCGTGGTTTACGTCTGCGACTGCGACTGCACCTGCATCTGGTCTCACCTGTCCGTATGTCTGTCTGTCCGGGTCTGCCTGCTGTCAGTCTGTACGACTGAGAGATCCACAGATCTTTATACCAACGCTATGGGCTCTCTGCTGCTCTCATCTGTTCATTTCTTTGGTTTGATTTGGAAGCCCATCAGCTCGTCCATGTTATGTAAAGATCACTGGATCTGTTATGCAACTTTCATGGCAGAAGTTTTGCAAAATTCTGCATCTGTGTGTGTGTGTGTGTGTGTGTGTGTGAATGTGTGTGTGTGTGTGTGTGTGTGTGTGTGTGTGTGTGTGTGTGTGTGTGTGTGTGTGTGTGTGTGTGTGTGTGTGTGTGTGTGTGTGTGTGTGTGTGTGTGTGTGTGCGTGCATGCTTTGTGTGTGAGAGTGTGTTATGTTGCATGTGCATGCGTTTGTATCATTGTGTGCATGTCTTCAACCTGTTTCTCCACCCGTGTCTGTCTGCACACCCTTTATGATTCAGTAACTAAGGTGAGAATGGGAAATTGAAAAAAAGAAATGTTATACAGTGCCTCCAATAAATTATTCATACCCCTTGACTTATTCCAAATTGTGTTTTGGGTTACAGCTGGATTGTGCAACATTTGCCCATTATTCTTTTCAAAATTCTTCAAGCTCTGTCGAATTAGTTGTTGATCATTGCTAGACAGCCATTTTTACGTCATAGATTTTTTAGCAGATTTAAGTAAAAAATGTAACTCGGTCACTCAGGAACATGCAATAACATCTTGGTAAGCAACTCCAGTGTAGATGTGGCCTTGTGTTTTAGTTATTGTCCTGCTGAAAGGTGAATTCCTCTCCCAGTATCTGGTGGAAAGCAGACTGAACCAGGTTTTCCTCTAGGATTTTGTCTGTGCTTAGCTCCATTCCGTTTCTTTTTTTATCCTGAAACACTTCCCAGTCCTTAACACTTACAAGCATACCCATAACATGATGAAGCCACCACTATGCTTGGAAATATGGAGAGTGGTACTCTGTAATGTATTGGATTTCCCCCAAACATAATACTCAGGACAAAAAGTGTATTGTTTTGCCACAGTTTTTGCATTATTACTTTAGAGCATTGTTGCAAATAGGATGCATGTTTGGGAATATTTGTATTTTGTACAGGATTCTTTCTTGCCGTCCCCATTCCTCTCCAGCAACTGAGTTAGGAAGGACGCCTGTATCTTTGTAGTGACTGGGTGTATTGATACACCGTCAAAAGTGTAGTTAATATCTTCACCATGCTCAAAGGGAAATTCAATGTTTACTTTTTTAAAATATTGAATGCTCACATATAAAAAATGAGCTGGCGCACACCCAGAGAAAATGATTTTATGTAGAGGTGCTGACTAACGGCGAATAAACTATAAGCTAGAAAAAAATAAAGAGAGTCGCACACTCTATATATAAACTCCCAGTAATTTATTGAGTAAATCACCAACGTTTCGGCATCACTGTGCCTTCAAGACATTGGAAAACCTCCCTGGTCTTTGTGGTTGAATTTGTGTTTGAAAGGAAATGTTCGACTGAGGGACCTTACAGATAATTGTATGTAAAGGGGTCCACAGATGAGGTTGTCATTCAAAAATCATGTTCAACACTATTATTGCACACAAAGTGAGTCCATGCAACTTATTGTGACTTATTGAGCACATTTGTACTCCTGAACTTATTTAGGCTTGCCATAACAACGGGGTTAATTAATTCGTGAAAATGTTGAAAAGCATAATTGCACTTTGACATGATGTTGTGTTTAGGCCAATGACAACAAAACGCTATTTAATCAATTTTAAATTCAGGCTGTAACACAACACAATTTGAAAAAGTAAAGGGGTGTGAATACTTTCGGACGGCACTGTGTATGACCAAACTAACTATATCACAAACTAATCAATCATCTGTAGTAGTACTGTATGAATGAACAGAAACATACAGTATATTGTACTAATAATGAACTTGTCCATATGTTCAAAAACACATTTAACAAATACAATTGTACATATACAAGCCATAATGATATCATATACTGTATATGTCTCATATATGTCAGTTTTGGCATATACAACATATGTATTCCTTTTCAATTATACATGCCCTGTTCCCATCCTTTAACATGAGTTCTCTCATTACAACAGAATACCATTATAGGATCTGTACTGTAGAAAATGCACATATTGTACATGTACCTTACACACATACCATAACCACACACACACACACACACACACACACACACACACACACACACACACACACACACACACACACACACACACACACACCATTTTATGTGTTATTTTGTGTGTTGGCTGTTTGGTGTAGCTTGTGTACAGCAGGAAGGTCTTTAGAGTTGTGTCCTTTTCCTGCCATGAGCACGCTGCTTCCCCTGCTCATTCCAGCTCCCCATCTGCCCGCCTGCCCCCTCATCCTCCCCCACAACCAGCCTCACAATTTATACTTCAATACCTCCACCCTACTACTCACAGTGAAACCCATCCTCTCTAAACTGACTTCTCCCCTGCTCTTCCTTGGTCTCTCTGCCCACTCCCCTGCCCTGCCCGGCCCTGCCCTGCCCTGCCCTGCCCTGCCCTCTCCCCTGCCCACTCCCCTGCCCAGCTTGCTGTGCCAGATGTAAAGGCTAGCTCTCAGCATAGTAGCCTGGCCTGCATGACTAGAGCTGCAGTGCTCCAGGTCAACTGTGCCCTGCTCAATGAGTGAGCTGCTTTAGTAGGTAGGGTCTGTATGTCCTCTATTGAACCCACACAGAGCCTAGTTTGTTTTGGTCCAGAGGGGTGTCAGTCAGTTGTTTAGACCCCTCTGTCTGTCTGGCTGCCATGGCTCCCTTGACTGGTTCCCTTGCTGCCTTGCCCACTTGGGCTCCTCTCCGCCTTGCTGTCTAGCTATACCAGCTCTCTTGTCCCCCTCCCTCCTCCTAGCCTACCCCCGCTCGCTCCCCCTCTATCTAGCCCGGATGGTGTCCTGACTGCATGCTCGGCCCGCACTCACAGGCTGTGCAGCCAGCAGCTAATACACAGGCAGGGTTCTAACCTGGCTGTCAGAGGAGAAGATGTATCCTGTGCATCCTGCATTAGCTTTGTGTCCTGCTGTGTCCTTCAGTGACTGACTCTCATTGGTGCTTCTGATGATGATGATCTCCCCTGTCTGTCTCTGAATAGACCCTGTTGTCGGGTCCTCTGTTGTCATTCTTCTTTTCTGTTATGATTCTAACGTTTCTATGGTTTCTTTTACTCTTCTCCTCCTCTTTTCCTCCTGTCTCCTGTGTGCGCTGCTGCTTCCTCTTGTCGTGGCATCCCTCCTTCCTCCTCTTCCTCCTCCTCTTCTTCCTCTCCTCCACCTGCAGCCTAGCACCCAGGTAAGTAGCGAACCCCTTTTGGCATGCCCCCCCCCCCCCCACACCAACACCCTACACCTCCATTCCTCCACCTGAGAGGTGCAACTACCCCCCTCCAATCTAACTCTTGCTGCCTAAACCTGTGAGTCATTTCTGAACATATTAACATGGACTTGTCTATGTCTCATCTGTGTCTCATTTATGTCTCCTGTATTATGTTTCCTGTACGTCTCCAGAATGTTTTTCATTGATTTTATATCAAAATGTCAGTGTAATTGGCAGTACCTGTATGTCTAACCTGAGTTTCCTGTGGTATGTTGTGTTCGTCTCTACGTGTTTCTAATGAGTCTCACAGTCACCTTGTATTTAACATTTATATGTGTGTTATGCTGTTGGAGTTCTGTATCTTGTTCATGTGTTATACTGTATTTACAGACAACGTGCAGTAGACAAAGTATTAGTAATGCCTCAAAAGTTGTTTCCCCAACACAAAGGGAAATGATCAGGAACGATTGGTATCAGTTGTCCTGGTAGTGGTGCAGTATAAAGATGGGTAGTATGACTGTAGAGGGTTGAACTCTGACCTCCTCTGTGGTACTCCATCCAGGCAGGCCAAGGAGCAAGTTACTAAGAAGGGGGGGCCCAACCTCAAACTAGGCCCCCAAGGGGACAAGAAGCCTGGTCAGATAGTGGGGGATCCTCGAAAGGACAACACCATGGACTCAGGACAGCATGTAAAGGTGTGCTTATATATGTATAGTATGTGTGTGTGAGACAGAAAGAGAAAGATTTCTCATCATAGTTTAACATGGTAGTGCATGTAGAGGAGCGAAAGAAAGTGAGGGGATATAGAGAGAGGAGAAAGAGAGACAGACAGAGAGACAGAGAGAGACAGAGAGAGACAGAGAGAGAGACAGAGAGAGAGAGAGAGAGAGAGAGAGAGAGAGAGAGAGAGAGAGAGAGAGAGAGAGAGAGAGAGAGTAATCACATCCTCTGTTTGTGTATCAGCTGGAGGAGATGATGAACACTTTGGAAAGGACCAGACAGGAGCTGGACGCCACCAAGCAGCGCCTCTCGTCTACCCAGCAGTCCCTGCAGGAGAGAGACGGTCACCTGACAAACATGAGGCAGGAGCGCAGGAAACAGTTGGAGGAGATCCTGGAAATGAAGTATGCCACAGGAAATCATACTCTACATTAGCAGAGCAATGAAAACTATTGATATTCTTGATCTATTAATTTAGGGTTTTCAAGAGGGGCTATGGTCAAATCATTAATGTAGTACAAGAATATAAAGCAGAACTTGCTTGGCCTTGTGAATGCTTTATAGCCATCTCATGATCAATCTTTGGATGTGGAAAGAGGCATGTCTTGCCTCTAATCCCTTCCCCTCTCTCTGTATCTCTTGCTCTCCCTCTCTCTCTCACTCTTCCTCTCTCTCCTCAGGCAACAGGCCCTGTTGGCAGCTATCAGTGAGAAGGACGCTAACATTGCTCTACTAGAGCTGTCTGCCTCTGGGAAGAAGAAGACCCAGGAAGAGGTTTTGGCTCTGAAGAGGGAGAAGGACAGACTGATGCACCAACTCAAACAGCAGGTCAGGACTGGTGACAAAACGCAGGTGGACCTTGTATTCAACCTTTATTCAGGGTTGATGTCAAATCCATTTCATTTAAGTCAATTCAGTAAGTAAAATTAAAATTCCAATTCCCTTTCTTTCTCATTAAATAGTATTTTAAATTTGAATTAGAATTTCAGTTATCTTCCTGAATTGACTGAATTTAAATTGAATTGACCCCAACCCTGCTTTTATGTATACAGGAGATCCAACATGTATATCTTGCAGGATGGACTTGCTCACGATAGCAGCAGTGGTCCGTTTTAACCTTTATTTCAACTACTCAGTTGCTATTCTCTCTTCTAACTAGATACATTCCTTGTCATTAGGTTCTCATAATGACTAAGTCAGTGTTTGGTCTCTCGTGTTAAATTGTAGCACTGACATGTTTGTGTTTTGTTCCACAGACACAGAGCAGGATGAAGCTGATTGCTGACAACTATGAAGACGACCACTACCACCCCCATCCTCCTCATCACACCCAACCCCAGCAACCCCACCCGGGCCCCCAGGCTCAGCTCCCCCAGCCACAGTATCAGCACCCTCCTAACCCCCAGCAGCAGCAGCAGCAACAGCCTCCATACCCCCATGCCCCACACTCCCAGCACCCCCAGCCCCCACTCCAACAACACCCGCACCCCCAGCAGCCTCAACAGCAGTACCCCCTCATCCACAGCAGCATCCACAGGGGCATCCCCAACAGCCTCCGCCTCAGCACCAACAACACCAACCACGGCCCCAGCACCTGCAGCAAGCGCAGCACTCACACCCACAACAACAACACGCCCACCCAGGACAGCACCCCATGGGCCTCCACCACAGCAGCAGCACCCCACCTACAACAGCACCCCCAACAGCACCCACAACAGCATCCACAGCAGCACCCCCACGGCCCCCTCTGCAAGCTCCCCACCCCAGCACCCACATCCCCAGCAGCACCCCCACCACCCTCCACACGCTCCGCAACAGCACGGCGGGCACACCCGCCACCCGCCCCCACACCACCGAGGAGGACCAGGGCCTGCCAGAGGACCCCCCCATGCCGGCCATCGCCCCTCCCCCGACCAGGTTAGATCTCTCTCTGTTGTGTTTACAATCAGGGCCTGGAACTATCCTCTCTGTGATGTGGTGGTCTAATAGCTACAGTGTTGCATTGTGGGTCTAAATCTACACGGTGTCTCAAATGGCACCCTATTCAGTAGTGAAGTACTTTTGTGCATTATTTCCCTACACCACATGGTATATCAGCACGGTAGAGTTCAATGGTTATAGTTCATTCTTACTTATACAACAGGTGGGTCTAATCCTGAATGCTGATTGGTTAAAAGCGCATTCCAGCCAGTGTCTATTGCACAATTTACCACAGGCAAAATCTAGGACGTTAAAATGCGTATTTACTTTGTTCCTTCTGACTGCGCAATCCAATATTTCATCAGGAATTGAAATTATAAACTTTATCTCCACTATAAAAAGCATTATCTCACGTTTTTTTTAACTAAAATTTAATTTTCAATGGCTGAGATTTGTATAAACCTCTTTCAATATTCAAATTAGATCTCCAACTGTTCCATAGTAATGAACGTGTAGGGGTTGGGAGTCGGGACGAGAGAGAGAGAGGAAGGCAGTGTTTCTCAGCCAGTCAAAATCATGAATCAGCTGGCATCATTTTTATGGATATATCAAATCAAATCAAAGTTTATTTGTCACTTCCGCTGAATACAACAGGTGTAGACTTTACACTGAAATGCTTACTTACAGGCTCAAACTAGTAGTGCAAAAAGGGTATTAGGTGAACAATAGGTAGGTAATGAAATAAAACAACAGTAAAAAGACAGGCTATAAAAGTAGCGAGGCTACATACAGACACCGGTTAGTCGGGCTGATTGAGGTAGTATGTACATGTAGATATGGTTAAAGTGACTATGTATATATGATGAACAGGGTGTAGCAGTAGCGTAAAAGAGGGGTTGGCGGGTGGTGGGTGGGACACAATGCAGATAGCCCAGTTAGCCAATGTGTGGGAGCACTGGTTGGTCGGCCCAATTGAGGTAGTATGTACATAAATGTATAGTTAAAGTGACTATGCATATATGATAATCAGAGTAGCAGCAGTGTAAAAAGAAGGGTTGGGAGGAGGCACACAATGCAAATAGTCCGGTTAGCCATTTGATTACCTGTTCAGGAGTCTTATGGCTTGGGGGTAAAAACTGCTGAGAAGCCTTTTTGTCAGAGACTTGGCACTCCGGTACCGCTTGACATGCAGTAGTAGAGAGAACAGTCTATGACTGGGGTGGCTGGGGTCTTTGACAATTTTTAGGGCCTTCCTCTGACACCGCCTGGTGTAGAGGTCCTGGATGGCAGGCAGCTTAGTTCCAGTGATGTACTGGGCGGTACTTAGCCCCAGTGATGTACTACCCTCTGTAGTGCCTTGCAGTCAGAGGCCGAGCAATTGCCGTACCAGGTAGTGATGCAACCAGTTCTCGATGTTGCAGCTGTGGGACCTTTTGAGGATCTCAGGACCCATGCCAAATCGTTTTAGTTTCCTGTGTGGGAATAGGCTTTCTTGTGCCCTCTTCACGACTGTCTTGGTGTGTTTGGACCATTCTAGTTTGTTGTTGATGTGGACACCAAGGAACTTGAAGCTCTCAACCTGCTCCACTACAGCCCTGTTGATGAGAATGGGGGAGTGCTCGGTCCTCCTTTTCCTGTAGTCCATAATAATCTCTTTAGTCTTGGTTATGTTGAGGGATAGGTTGTTATTCTGGCACCACCCGGCCAGGTTTCTGACTTCTTCCCTATAGGCTGTCTCGTTGCTATCGTTGATCAGGCCTACCACTGTTACCTGCAAATGTAATAATGGTGTTGGAGTCATGCCTGGCAATGCAGTCGTGGGTGAACAGGGAGTACAGGAGAGGTTCATGCTCTACAACATCCGCAGAGTACGACCCTGCCTCACACAGGAAGCGGCGCAGGTCCTAATCCAGGCACTTGTCATCTCCCGTCTGGATTACTGCAACTCGCTGTTGGCTGGGCTCCCTGCCTGTGCCATTAAACCCCTACGCCGCAGCCCGTCTGGTGTTCAACCTTCCCAAGTTCTCTCACGTCACCCCGCTCCTCCGCTCTCTCCACTGGCTTCCAGTTGAAGCTCGCATCCGCTACAAGACCATGGTGCTTGCCTACGGAGCTGTGAGGGGAACGGCACCTCAGTACCTCCAGGCTCTGATCAGGCCCTACACCCAAACAAGGGCACTGCGTTCATCCACCTCTGGCCTGCTCGCCTCCCTACCACTGAGGAAGTACAGTTCCCGCTCAGCCCAGTCAAAACTGTTCGCTGCTCTGGCCCCCCAATGGTGGAACAAACTCCCTCACGACGCCAGGACAGCGGAGTCAATCGCCACCTTCCGGAGACACCTGAAACCCCACCTCTTTAAGGAATACCTAGGATAGGATAAAGTAATCCTTCTCACCCTCCCCCCCTTAAAAGATTTAGATGCACTATTGTAAAGTGGCTGTTCCACTGGATGTCATAAGGTGAACGCACCAATTTGTAAGTCGCTCTGGATAAGAGCGTCTGCTAAATTACTTAAATGTAAATGTAAATGTAGGAGAGGACAGAGCATGCAACACTGGGGAGCTCCATTGTTGAGGATCAGCGTGGCAGATGTGTTGCTACCTAGCCTCACCACCTGGGGGCGGCCCGTCAGTAAGTCCAGGATCCAGTTGCAGAGGGAGGTGTTTAGTCCCAGGATCCTTAGCTTAGTGATGAGCTTTGAGGACTCTATGGTGTTGAATGCTGAGCTGTAGTCAATGAAGCATTCTCACATAAGTGTTCCTTTTGTCCAGGTGGGTAAGGGCAGGGTCGAGTGTAATAGAGATTGCATCATCTTTGGATCAGTTTGGGCGATATGCAAATTGGAGTGGGTCTAGGGTTTCTGGGATAATGGTGTTGTGAGCCATTAACAACCTTTCAAAGCATTTCATGGCTACGGACGTGAGTGCTACAGGTCTATAGTCATTTAGGCAGGTTGCCTTTGTGTTCTTGGGCACAGGGACTATGGTGGTCTGCTTGAAACATTACAGACTTAACCTCTTAGTCCGCCCCATCCCGCATGCGGTATCGTTACTACAGCCTCAAGCTCATTAGCATAACGCAACGTTAGCGATTTTTAAAAATCGCAAATGAAACGAAATAAATATGCCTGTTCTCAAGCTTATCCTTTTCTTAACAATCCTGTCGTCTCAGATTTTCAAAATATGCTTTAGAACCAGAGAAAATCACTAATTTGTGTAAGAGTGGTGATAGCTAGCTTAGCGTTAGCATTAGCATTTAGCACGCAACATATTCACAAAAACCAGCCAAGGAATCAAATAAAATAATTTACCTTTGAAGAACTTCAGATGTTTCAATGAGGAGACTCTCAGTTACATAGCAGATGTCCAGTTTTTCCTGAAAGATTCTTGTGTAGGACACATCGTTCCCTTTTGTTACTATGCATATGGCTACCGAAACTAACCGAAAATTCAGTCACCTACATGTCAAACTTTTTTCCGAATTAACTCCATAATATCGACTGAAACATGGAAAACGTTGTTTGAATCAATCCTGAAGGTGGTTTGTCATATTTCTCTCCATTGAAAGCACCGTCCTTGTAGCCTGGTTTGTTCTGAGATTTGAATGGAAAAATACCGGGACCTGACTTTTGCGCACCAATTGCCACGCAGACACCTAGCGGGACACCTGGTAAATGTAGTCTCTTATGGTCAATCTTCCAATGATATGCCTACAAATACGTCACAATGCTGCAGAGACCTTGGGGAAACAAGAGAAAGAGTCCGTTCATTCCTGTCGCATTCACAGCCATATAAGGCGATCATGGAAAACGTAGCCTCAGAAATCCTGTGCATTTCCTGGTCGGTCATACATCTTGGTTTTGCCCGAAAATTTGTTCTAAGGGACTCACAGTGAAAATCTTTGCATTTCTGGAAACGTAAGACTGTCTTCTTTCCAAAGCTATCAATTCCAAGCATATTCGAGCATCTTTTCGTGACAAAATATTGCGCTTAAAACGGGCACGTCTTTTTATCCAAAAATGAAATACTGCCCCTATAGGACTAACAGGTTAATCAGGGACATGTTGAAGATGTCAGTGAAGACACCTGCCAGTTGGTCAGCACATGCCCGGAGCACACGTCCTGGTAATCCGTCTGGCCCCGCAACCTTGTGTATGTTGACCTGTTTAAAGGTCTTACTCACGTCGGCTACGGAGAGCGTGATCACACAGTCGTCCGGAACAGCTGATGCTCTCATGCATGCCTCAGTGTTGCTTGCCTCGAAGTGAGCATAGAAGTGATTTAGCTCATCTGCTAGGCTTGTGTCACTGGGCAGCTCGTGGCTGTGCTTCCCTTTGTAGTCTGTAATAGTTTGCAAGCCCTGCCACATAAGATGAGCGTTGGAGCCGGTGTAGTATGATTCAATCTTAGCCCTGTATTGACGCTTTGCCTGTTTGATGGTTCGTCGCAGGGCATAGCAGGATTTCTTGGGCTTCTGGGTTAGAGTCCCGCACCTTGAAAGCGGCAGCTCTACCCTTTAGCTCAGTGCGAATGTGGCCTGTAATCCATGGCTTCTGGTTGGGGTATGTTCTGTCCGATGTTCCAGTCGGTGATAGCAAAACAGTCCTGTAGTTTAGCATCTGCTTCATCTGATCACTTATACAAAGAAATGAGAAATGAAAAAAAGGTAAAACGAAGTACAGCTAGTTTGCAGTCTTTCCAGCTTCAGTTTGAAGTTATTGTGTTAGCTGTGTTATTGGCTAACTCTTCAGAACAACAGTGTCCTAACGAGAGAGCATATTTTCTATGCTAGGCGAAATTGTGATTCATTAGCTCATTGTTATGGATGTATCCAAATAAATATCACCTTAAAACATCTTCAACAAATGCAGCAACTGTTGTTATTCTGTCTGCACTGTTGGATTTGACTATAAGTTAGCGGTAGTTGGCTAGCTAACAATTAAGGGACAAGAACGTTACCAGCCAGTATGGCAATGGAACATTTAGAATGAAAGACTGGGTCACATCCATATATATAGAACAAAAAGACTGAATGACTTGGTCGTGTCTCTGGCAACCGAACCAATAGAACGAACGACCAGCCGGCTGGGATAGCAATCTTAGATTTGTTTCGGGACTATATCTTGTGGAAGGATGAAATAGTATGAATAAATTCATTAGAATTCATTTTTTTTATTAAAACATGTCAATCATAATTTGAATATGTTGGAAACATTGGTCTTGGGCCTAACACCACCCATACCAATATATCCTTCAAACACCGGCTTCTCGGGCGTTAGCACTTAAAGGTTATACGTTTGAAAACATTATTGGCATTGTGGAATTTGATTTTCATAATACCAAGCATGGATTTATGGTTTGGTTAGCTAAACTAGCAAGGCTGTTTGTTTGGTTATCAAGGCAACTACTGTATCTATCTAGTAAACTTGTTAACTACTTCATTTGAATGTTACTAGTGGCAAATGTGTTACTGCATATCCTTGGACATCCTGCAATAATGTTCTGTTTAGACAGTTCTTATTCATGGTAATTCACCCTTACGAAAAATATATTGCAGTCAGAGAGCAGTATAACTGCAGTACACTACAGTATAACTGCAGTTAGTGTGCAGTGTAACTGCAGTTAGAGTGCTGTATAAATGCAGTATGCTGCAAATACTCCGTCCAAAATAAAAATAAATTTACTGCAGTAATTTTGCAGTTTAACTGCATTTACAGCGCAGTATAACTGCTGTTCAACTGCAGTTATTCTGCAATTGCTGAGTCCAAAATACTACAGTCGACTGCAGTTACTGCGCTTTTACTGCAGTTTTAAACTGTAATAATTTTCTGTACAGGATCACTACGGAGCTATAGCTGGTGCGTCGAGGAACACACATTCCACGTCATTCATTATTTTCCATAGAATGCATATCCCTCGTTGACTAATACATAACCTTTGACTTATACTAACTTCTTTCTACTCTCTTCACTTCCTGCTGACCTTCTCTGCCGGCCATATAACACTGTCACCGATAGGATGACGAGGAGGGCATTTGGGCGTAATCGTGTCCATGACAACCAAAGCTCTGACGTTCGGAGGGGTGAGATGTTTTGAAACAACTTCCTGCCTTCTCTGTGTTAGCAGTGTGCTGTGGTAAAAACATGTTTTGCTGACTGATAAGTAACTCTCCCCCCTCCCTCCCTCCCCCTCTCGTTTGTAGATGATTCAGTTACTAGTGGAGGAGCACAGCCATTCCATGATGCTGAAATACATTGACTACCTACCAACCTTTTGTTACCACCATACAATCCACACTTCAATGGGGCCTTTATTTTATTTTCTACTGAGGATGAGGATACAGAGGAGGAGGAGGAAGAGGAGGGATGAAGCAGGTGGGAGGGCCAGATGAGGAGACTGATAGTTGAGGTACAACCCAGTTCTAGATTCAGACCAACTTAATTTGGAGAGTCCTCTTTAGGGTTGCAAAATTCCCAGGTTTTTGAGAAATGCTTATTCTTTCCTGATTCCAGGAATCTTCCAACCGGGATACATTTATAGATGTAGAATAAAGCATTGTGAGTTACTGGTTAGTGTTCAGTCGACAATCACTGTAAGTGGACAGCAACGGCCGTAGTGCTGATTGTACTATTGTGTGTGTTTTTACAGGTGACTGAAGAGCCATCATGTGAAGAGGGGCAGCTGCAGCTCTTTGGGAGTGACTCTGGGGAGGTGGAGTCTTCCAGCAGACACATAGGTGTTGTGAAGTTAGACTGGGTTGGACAGACTGGGCCCCACTCAGACAGACAGACAGATATCTGAGCTGTCTGGTCTCAGCTCCGTGGTTCTGCTCACACAGCCAAACTCACACAGCCACTCTGGTATAGTTGTCAAGATGCTCAGCTCACTTGTCTGTCACCTGACGTCCCTACAGAGCCCCGCCCACTCTCATAAGACTAGCTGCACTCTTCACCCACCTGGCTAAGATCTAACGACTGGCTCTGCCCTGTTTACATGAGGTGCGTTCAGTTCAAGTGAACATTTGCTACGTTGCGGAACGATTTGTACTGAACAAAACGTTTCCCCAAAACATTCTTGTACGTTCTTGAGCAGACTTCTAGGTACGTTTCCTCCCGTTTGGGTGGGTGTGGCTTGAAGCAATGAGTGACATATTTAAAGGCAGTGGCCATGCTGACAGCAGTCATTCAGTACAGCACTGTTTCTGTTCAATGGAACGTTCCAGAACGTAAAAATGTACTGAACCCAGTCCTGGCTTGCTCCCCCGTTCTCAGTAACCTGCATCTAATTGGTTCACTCTCCTGTCTCCGCCTGCTTTGCTTACCTGAGCTTTTCAGCTGATTAGTTCCTCTGTATCAACAGTCCTTTCTCTGATTGGTTCACCTGACTGGCTCCACCCTGTTTACCTGATTTGCCCCACCCTGCTGACCCCCGGCTGGCTATGATTGGCTCCCCTGCCTGGCAGGCTCCACCCTACTTACAGTCTACCACAGCAGCTTCATAGTGCTTCTTTTACTATGCTGTGTTTTGTTGTTTTCTCTTTGTCAGAGATAGCCTGCTCTCTTTCCACATATTTAATGAAGTGCCGTACAGTTACAGCTTTAGTTCACATTTACATATGCGTGAACAGCTAACCTACATCAGAGGAAGTTCCTTTGCTGTATGTCTAAAAGTGAAGTTGTGCTACTTATTTTTTTTTTTTTTTTTTAAATCTGTCGAGTGTGTTTCATTTGCAGTGCTAGACCATGGCTATGAGTGCTTTGTGCAAAGTGAATCAGAACAAGGAAGAGCTCTTATCTGAACAAAACAGCCACTAGAGCTCTAATCTGACCAATGGGCAGCCACGGTCCTTGCCTCGACAACTGAAGGTTTCCTTGTGCCGTTAATGTGCAGTCTGGCATGGCCTTATGGGCAGGGCCCTGTACTGGGGGTGTCGCAGGGACTTTGGGCTTAGGGCTGCCATCTGTGTGTCTCTCCTGTTACCTCAGTTGAACCAGATGCAGTCAGAACTCCAATCTATGCAGACGTCAGAACTATTAATGCCACTTTGAATCCAGTCTTAAGTCAAGGGCACCAATCAAAAAGTGTTTAGATGTATTAAAGCAGCACGAGTACCAATCAGAATGGTCTATTCAGAACATACACCAATCAGATTCCGTTGTTATAATGTGTTTCTCAGCGTGATATGCACCTATGCACCTCCTCCTCCCCTATTGCAGGGATACTTCTAATGGTGCTTTTAGATCACTGGTGCTCACACAACATGGTGTCCAACCAGAGAAACAGCTGAGAGACATGGCCATTGGACATTGTGCATCCATGTCATACAATAGGGAGTTGATCCCAAAACCTGATGTGCTTATAAACTGTAGAAGACTGTGTTGTACATAGAATCAGCTGGAGAGACTCTGAGGAAGGAGGCTATAGATTTTATATGTTTGATGCCATCCATGGACACCCATGAGATTTCCTGCCATACCTTTACAGCTGTCTCTCCTACTTATTGACTGCCTCCTTCCTCCTCATCATCTTCTTCATCCCCCCTTTCTTCTTCTCTTTCAGCAGTCTGTGCTAACCCAAATCCAAACCTAGTGACTCGTTTTGTCCTTCTCAACAAGGTGGCCTGTGCCTCGTTCATATCGTATACACATATATATATATATATAGAGAGAGAGAGAGAGAGAGAGAGAGAGAGAGAGAGAGAGAGAGAGAGAGAGAGAGAGAGAGAGAGAGAGAGAGAGAGAGACAGAAAGATATATGTAGTGTGTCTATGTGTGGTCAGAATATTGTCAGTAACAAAAAATATTGAGGATAAAAATACATGTTTTATTTAATTTTTCTAACTGTCCAAAGGATAGAGAAAACCCTTATTCAGTGTGTGGAGTGACGTATGTGACTTTCCTCTGTTTTGTACAAGAAAAAACTCCTTAGCAGCAAGCAACATTCCCTGTCTGTGGTTCTCACGAAGGATAGTCTGGCCTAAGAAACCTTGAGACACAGGCCAAAGGAAAGGAGTGAGAAAATGATTCCATTCTCATTTAGAAGAGCTAATGTTACATTCCTGTTGCAGTGTGAGAAATCTATTTTGAGACTCTCTCACACACACACACACACACACACACACACACACACACACACACACACACACACACAGTGAGACCGTAGTCTTCTCACAGAGGGGAAGACATTCTATTTTTGCAGCTCACTAAAGTAGCAAAGATACTATTTTCTGCAGCACAGCAGATAGAAACTTGCACTTGTGAGTGAGGACTATCACTACCTTTGTTAAAGTGGAGGTTTGGAGTGACTCCGTCGTTGCAGATGCATTGTCCAGCGGTCTCTGTGTTTTGTTTGTTGTTGTCTTCATGCTGTTGTCCTGGTGTACCCAGATGTGGTGACATATGTGACAGTTGAGTGTGTAGAAAACCACACTTCTAGTGAGAAAACATCCAAGACTGTTACATCCCCCCACTCCCACCACCACCACCACCACCTGCCCCCCTCCGTCCTCCATGGTGTGTGTGTGTGTGTGTGTGTGTGTGTGTGTGTGTCCCTCCTTGTGGCTGATATCGTGACTGTTGTAGAAAAGTGCCCCATCCTCCATTGGGATCCAAACAGAAGTGATCCCTATACGATTGTCACCTCTGAGTCAACTTCAACACAGAATACAGACAGGACAGACAGGACAGTTGCCTCACAACTCCTCCTCTGAAGAAAAAAATAAAGGCGTTGTGTGGATGTTGTATTTGTATTTTCAATGTCAGAGATTGGTACTAATGATCTGTAAAAGGAAAGGCAATCCAGAAGAGCACACGGATGGAGGCGCGAATAACCTCTCACTTTACCATCATGGGGAACGGATTCAGAATCCTCAATTTTCAGGTAATTTACAACTGAATACTTGAAGTAGGGGGTTCTCCTACTATGAGAAGTGAATATCCATCACTTGGTATATAGAACATGGTAGAAAATGTGGAACACTTCATTGTGCCGATGCATGCAGATTTTTACGTAATGTGCCAACAGAGTGAAAGGTTGGAGAGAATCTCCTATCCTCTATGCAGAGTGAGATCTTGAGGTACAATCAAACTGTTTAGGATTCATCAATGGCCGATCAGTTAACATACACCAGGGTTGTGTTCATTTAGGGCACACAATGTTTTAAAATGTTTAGCAACGGAAAATGAGAATGAGCGTTTCTCATTGGACAAGTCCAAGTAATCCTTCCCTGTATCAGTGCATTTTTTTCTGTTTGGTGCCTAATGAACACGACCCAGGAGTTGAAGGCCAACAGACATCACCAATAGTAATTGAAGGAGTAAAAGACCTGATTCAGAGTATGAGAAGCCTAATACAGGCAGACAGATTCACTTTCTTTGTCGTGTACAAGTTGCATTTGAGTTATTGTATGATGTTGAAAATGCAAACCTTTGGATGAAACAAAACACTGTGACCAACGCCAGATTTTTCTTTTTTTACTGAACAATTGCGTTAATTTTTTGTATTTAAGTTTTTCTTGATTACAATTTTTTTTAAATCAGTTTGGCTTATTGAATATGTCAGTTTGGGACTGTACTATTTGTAATAGTAAATGTTTTCTGCTGTACAGTAAAGATTTAGGAACAAGTTAAATGTGTGTCCAGCATGCTGAATGATTACTTGTGTGAACGTGGGCTTATTTCCCATGATGCTCCAGTTCTTATACATGAATTGCCTCTGCATCGTGACAGTGTGATGTTGTGTTTGAGAGTGGTGTGTGTCTCCTCACCTTCCGTGTCCCCCTAGTAGACAACCTGTGCAGTGTTATGAGAGAGGCGGGCATATTTGTGGGGTGTTACGCGTGTAAATCTGTGAGAAGTGTGTGTGTGTGTGTGCGCATGCATACGTGTGTGTGTGTACTGTAGGTGTGTGTGCGCGCATGTGTAAGAGATAAAGAAATAGTGAGAGAGAATTAAAACACTCGGTTGCAGGAAACCCCCTGAGAGAAAGAGAGAGAATGTTCTGTTCAGCATGGATACTGTGTTTTAAAACCTACTGTAGGAGCCTGTCTCCACTGCCCCAGACGTTTGCTATTGTATGTGCTGTATCAGAATATTACTATTGAGTGTTGGCCAGCTTGTTTATATTCATTCAATAAAGGTGACTTTCTTTCAGACTTGTATGCGGTCTGGTCTCTATGTATATAGTACTGTATGTCCGGTTATAAACTACACACGAAGAACTGAGAACACATGCATACTTTCACTATGTATCATAGCTATGATACCTCTCCTACAGTATTATAGCCACCTCTCGTCACCTAAGAAAACTAACCTGCTGGTTGGTTGACCATGCTGTACAAATGTGCATTCATGGTACTGTACATAAAACAATTACATGATCAGCCTGTGGAATGTAAGTCATTATGTACTGTGTGATTGAGGTGTTACTGCTAATGAACAGTCTCCATTTTACGAATGTACTGCATCTGTATAAATGTAATTGGACAACAGAAGACACATAAAATACATTTGAAGGATGTTTTTTTTCTCTCAGAATGAGTAAGATGCTCGTTTGACTTTTTGTAACTGCTAGATGCTGTTTCGTCTCTCCAAGCTCAAGGTTCGTGAGATAACATTGTTACGGGTGACATAGTAAGATGTCCACACACTTTCGTTTTACAGTAGTTTTTCGATTTTAACGATTTTCGTTTCCCCATTAAATGAAATGTGCTAACAATATTTTAGTCAGTCACTCATCTGTTTAGTAAAAGGCTAGTTAACTTAATATGGAGATGTCATTCACTGTCTCTCTGCGTTCTCTGTTTGTGGGTACAATGATATTAAAGAAGTGAACCCAAGTCTTAGACAATATTGGAGATTTAACAAATTGACGTAGTGCGAAATATTATTTTCCTCTAATCTCACAGACCTTCCTCAGCCTAGTCTGACAGTGTGTCCTCCAGTCATCAGAGAGAGACTCAGTTCAGCTGAGCTGTCAGACTCCTCATCTGTCTCTGTAGCTCAGTGTTTCTTCTACAAAGTGGGAAGAGTGAATTTACACTAGCTTCACTCTGTAGATATACACTCACAGGAGCTCAGCTGCTCAGATGAACAGGTCAAAGTTAACCTGCTGAGGTCAAAATACAATGTCAGTACAGTAGTGTACTACAATGGCAGTAGAGTGCTAAAGGTTAGCAGTTTAGATCAGGGGTGTCAAAGTCAAATGGACGGAGGGCCAAATAAAAAAATCAGCTACAAGACGAGGGCCGGACTGTTCGAATGTTCATTGAAAAATTTTTAAATGACGCATATAGTCTAGTGAACCTAATTGAACCTACTGAAAACCTAACAAATATATTACAATATGATCAGATAAATAAAGCAATATTTTCTTATGGCTCTGTCAGTAATCTTTAATTTTCAACAGACACAAAAGACAAATTTCCTTTATATAAATATCCCCATAACATGAACATTAAATGAAAGAAACCGGTATTCAAGGCACCATCAGTAGACTATATTTTCTATTTTAGCAAAAGTGGGCTAAATTTACTTCAAAGAAAAAACAATAATAGCAATTTTCTATCATCCACTCAACTGAAATATTTTTAAAATATAATTGGATTGAAATACAAAAAATAAAGTGCAAAAATCTATTAATCAAAAACAACACTTTGTTTAAGGAGAAGTAACATGCAGTGAAAACAAATATTAAATTTTAACTTTTAAACTTGAACTGAGTAAAAACTCTAAATATGTGATTGCACAGTAATGTTCACTTGTTTGAGGTTGAGGGTGATACTTGGTGGTGTCCCATCTTTTCCACAAGTTCATCAATGTTCGGGGTAAGGCTCTGAGCTGAAGAAATCCTCAGAATTGAGTGGAGGTGTTCAGCAGTAAGTCGACTTCTGTGTGATGTTTTGTTCAGGTTCATCAAAGAAAACAGTTGTTCACACAGGTATGTGCTGCCAAACATAGACAACGTTTGAGCAGCCTGGATGCGCAGCTGGGGCATTGTGCCGGGAGGAAACGGGCGAACTCCGCAGCACCCACTGCCGCATATTTTGCCCTCAGTGCATCATTGCATTGGAGGTCAATCAACTCCATTTGGAGGTTTGGTGGTGAGCTTTCCACGTCAACAGCAAATGGGTTACCGAGCAGTTCCAACCTGCTTTTTTGTGCTTCAAAGTCAGCAAATCGGCGTCGAAAGTCAGCGGCAAGCATACCTATTTTATCAGCCAACTGTGTGCTCGGGAACGCACTGGTAGAGAGCTTCTCTTTCATGGTCTGGCAGCTGGGAAAGTGGCTCAAATTTTCTTTACGCATCTGCGTCTCCCACAGAGTCAGTTTGGTTTTAAATGCCTTCACTGTACTGTACATATCAGAGATGACACGATCCCGACCCTGCAGCTGCAAGTTTATTGCATTCAGATGACTCGTAATGTCACACAGAAAAGCCATTTCACACAGAAACATTTCGTCTCGGAGTTGTGTTGTGTCTTTCCCTTTGCTGTCCAAGAACAGACAAATCTCCTCACGAAGCTCGAAACATCTTTGAAGCACCTTTCCCTGGCTTAGCCATCGCACCTCTGTGTGATAAGGCAAATCACCATGCTCCGTTTCTAACTCCGTCAGAAATGCCTTGAACTGGCGGTGATTCAAACCTTTGGCTCTGATAAAGTTAACTGTGCGCGTGATGATGCTCATTACATGCTCCATTTTCAAGGCTTTACCGCACAACGCTTCCTGGTGTATGATACAATGATAAGCTGTCAGCTCACCTGTCGCGTTTTCCTCTTGCATCTTTTCCCGTATCTTCGCCACCAGTCCGCTCCTGTGTCCACACATCGCAGGTGCTCCGTCGGTTGTCAAACCCACGAGTTTTTCCCAAGGCAGCTCCATCTCATTTACACATCTTGACACCTCTTCATACAAATCATGCCCGTAGTTGTGCCATGCATAGGACGTAAAGCCAAAAACTCCTCTGTCACGCTTAGGTTGGAGTCCACTCCGCGGATGAAAATTGACAACTGGGCAATGTCAGAAATGTCGGTGCTCTCATCCACAGCCAAGGAATATGCAATAAAATCTTTTCCCTTTTTCACAAGCTGCTCTTTTAGATTGATGGACAACTGGTCTACTCTCTCGGCAATGGTGTTTCTGCTCAGACTCACATTTAAAAAGAGTTGCCTTTTTTCTGGGCAAACTTCGTCACAAACTTTAATCATGCAGTTTTTGATGAAATCCCCCTCCGTAAATGGCCGGGCTGATTTAGCGATCTCTTCTGCCAAAATAAAACTGGCCTTGACAGCAGCCTGGCCTTGTGATTTGGCTTTTTTGAACAGAGCCTGTCGAGATTTGAGGCCTCGTTTTAATTCCTCTGCCTTTTGTAGCCTTTGTTCCATGTCCATATTCTTGTTTTTGTCCGCGTGTTTCGTTTCATAATGTCGTCTCAGATTATACTCTTTCAGTACCGCCACACTTTCTCCACACAGAAGACACACAGGTTTTCCAGCTACCTTCGTGAACATATACTCCGACTCCCACCTTGTTTGAAACCCCGGTTCTCAGTATCCACCTTCCGTTTTGCCATTTTTGATGGGTATCTGAAAGTTAATTTTACTGTGATGCTGACGACTGCTGTGCCAATAAATATTGAAATGAAGCAGCCTACTGCTCGGTGCGTCACCTTTGCATTGTGGGAAATGTAGTATTGGTGCGTGTAAAAGATCTGCGGGCTGCCGGCTTGCTGCGGGCCGGTTCTAATAATAAATCAAGATCATCCCAGGGGCCGTAAAAAACCTTCTTGCGGGCCGGATGTGGCCCGCGGGCCTTGACTCTGACATATGTGGTTTAGATCCATATACAGTGAGCCTTCTACAGTCACAATTCAGGGTAAGAGACCATTTTTTGTTTACTGTATTATCTTATTAAGCTAATAACTACAGTAGATGGGAAAAATATTGCCTCTAATGCACACAGTGGAGAGTCATATGGAGCCACAGCAAGGTTGTTTCTTATTTTTTACTTTTGGATGTTGCCAATATATACTGCAGTTGTACATGGAACCTGCTTTTTATTGTGTATTGTAGTTGTCAAAGACAAAAAGGTTAAAAATAAAGCCTGAATAAAATATAGTCATTTCCTCTGACAGATAAGCAAATGGTTTTGGATTATGTTAGGAGATATAGGATACATTGACCTCTCCCCAACCACCCATCACACCAGTTGATGGACTTTCTATGTGGTTTTAATGTGAGCAGTCTCCTCATCTTCCTCTCTATTTAAACCATTCTCTCAGTCACAGACGCCGTACTTAGAGTGGGGCAAAAACATATTTAGTCATTAATACAGGTAACGAGTGGAGGACAGAGGAGCCTCTTAAAGAAGAAGTTACAGGTTTGTGAGAGCCAGAAATATGAATTGTTTGTAGGTGACCAAATACTTATTTTCCACCATCATTTGCAAATAATTTCATTAAAAATCCTACAATGTGATTTTCTGGATTTTTTTTTCTCATTGTGTCTGTCATAGTTGAAGTGTACATATGATGAAAATTACAGGCCTCTCTCATATTTTTAAGTGGGAGAACTTGCACAATTGGTGGCTGACTAAATCCTTTTTTGCCCCACTGTATGTCTCACATGTCTCACAGAAATACCCTCTTTCTCACATGATGTCCTTTATTATCACTCATCAAGTTACTGTAAATACGTCTCTTAGCAGGTAATATATATTTTATATATGGACACCTGGCTTATGTTACATACCTGTCTAAGGTATCTGTTACAGTGTTAGTATTTCATTTTGGAGTTTCGGAGGGGTTGTCACGCCCTGACCTTAGAGATCCTTTTAATGTCTCTATTTTGGTTTGGTCAGGGCGTGAGTTGGGGTGGGCATTCTATGTTTTGTGTTCTATGTTTTCTATTTCTGTGTGTTTGGCCTGGTGTGGTTCTCAATCAGAGGCAGCTGTCTATCGTTGTCTCTGATTTAGAACCATACTTAGGTAGCCTTTTCCCACCTGTGTTTTGTGTATGTCTTCTCGGGCCAGGATATCCTGCGCCGGCTCTAAGCACGGTTTCCCCAGTTCGCCAGGAGAACCCAGTGCAGCCTGTTCCAGCTCCCCGCACGTGCCGGACTAGACTGGGCATTCAGCCTGGAAGAGTGGTGCCAAGGCTACGCACCAGATCTCCAGTGCTCCCCCACAGCCCGGTCTATCCTGTGCCTCCTCCACGAACCAGGCCTCCGGTAGGTCTCCCCAGCCTGGTTAGTCCTGTGCCAGTCCGGAGCTGCCAGAGTCGCCCTCCTGTCCGGAGCTGCCAGAGTCGCCCTCCTGTCCGGAGCTGCCAGAGTCGCCCTCCTGTCCGGAGCTGCCAGAGTCGCCCTCCTGTCCGGGGCCGCCAAAGTCGCCCTCCTGTCCGGGGCCCGCGGCGAGGGTCCCCAGTCCGGGGTCTGCGGCGAGGGTCCCCAATCCAGAGGTGCCACCTAAGTGGGTCAAGCCTAAGGTGGAGCGGGGTCCACGTCCCGCACCAAAGCCGCCACTATGAATAGATGCCCACCCAGACCCTCCCCTATAGGTTTAGGTTTTGCGGCAGGAGTCCGCACCTTTTTTTTGGGGGGGGGGGGGAGGGGGGTACTGTCACACCCTGATCTTAGATCCTTTTTATGTCTCTATTTTGGTTTGGTCAGGGCGTGAGTTGGGGTGGGCATTCTATGTTTTGTGTTCTATTTGGCCAGGTGTGGTTCTCAATCAGAGGCAGCTGTCTATCGTTGTCTCTGATTGAGAACCATACTTAGGTAGCCTTTTCCCACCTGTTTTTTGTGGGTAGTTGTTTTTGTGTCTGCACCAGACAGAAACATTTAGTTTGTTCTCTTTGTTGTTTTTTGTTATTCAGTGTTCATTTCTATTAGTAAATCATGAACACTTACCACGCTGCGCTTTGGTCCACTTCTTCAAACAGCCGTTACAGGGGTTTGGAGCATACTCACCTATGACTATTTTTCTTATTTTATCCTCCTAGTAATTGCTAAATCTACTGTATGTTTGTCTATTCTGTAATCTGTGATACCTCCTTCTGTAACGGTTGGATACAAAACATTTTTTTAAACATACTGGAGACAAAAGTGATGATTTCAGACCATTTTAAATCATATTATCGTCAATTGGTTAACCTGTTGCTTCTACCCTCTACTTTTTTGAACATTCTGTTAAAAATCGCGCAACATTTCAGCGCCCTGCTACTCATGCCAGGAATATAGTATATGCATTTGCTTAGTCTGTGTGGATAGAAAACACTCAGACGTTTATAAAACTGGTTAAATCACTGCTGTGGCTTTACCAGAACGGCATTTACATCGAAAAACACAGGAAAAACTGATCACTGAAAATGGGAAAATATATCCATGCGCTACTTGAACCCATTGATAAAGGTGAACCACAATTAATTGACTGAGGTTGCAGTACCTACAGCTTCCACATGGTGTCTAGAGTCTTGTCATTTCCCTTCGAGTTTTTTCTTGGTCAAACACATGCAGGGCACCGTATTTCTTCAGGTCTAGGACCGGATATTTTCGTTGAGTTTCTAGCCGGACATTTTTCCAGACGGACAGCTAATGATCTTTACATCGCCTCCTGATGAATTTTATCGCTTATTAACGTTTACTAATACCTAAAGTTGCATTACAAACGTATTTCGAAGTGTTTTGTGAAAGTTTATCGTCGACTTTTTGAATTAAAAAAAATGACGTTACGTTTTGAAAACGCTGTTTTTTTCGTTTATCACACAGTCTACATATAACGATATCTTGGCTTTATATGGACCGATTTAATCGAAATAAAGACCCAATAGTGTTTATGGGACATCTAGGAGTGCCAACAAAGAAGATGGTGAAAGGTAATGACTGTTTTCTATTTTATTGTGCGGTTTGTGTAACGCCGAAATGCTAATTATTTTGTTTACGTCCCCTGCGTGGCTTTTGTGTTGTAGTGTATTGGTGCATGCTATCAGATAATAGCTTCTCATGCTTTCGCCAAAAAGCATTTTAAAAATCTGACTTGTTGCCTGGATTCACAACGAGTGTAGCTTTAATTCGATACCCTGCATGTGTATTTTAATGAACGTTTGAGTTTTAACTAATACTATTAGCATTTAGCGTAGCGCATTTGCATTTCCAGAGCTCTAGTTGGGACGCAAGCGTCTCAGGTAGAAGCAAGAGGTTTTAAGATGCCGATTACTCACCTCGAACTGGAAGAAGCTTTTTCCTTTAACTTGTTATGGCTGCTATCCCCCTATTGGGATAAGTGTCATCAACAACCGCCGAATAGCACAGCGCTACATTCAATAAATATTACTACAAATACTTATATTCATGAAATCACAAGTGCAATATAGGAAAACACAGTTTAGCCTTTTGTTAATCCACCTGTCGTGTCAGATTTTGAAATTATGCTTTACAGCAAAAGCAATCCAAGCGTTTGTGTAAATTTATCGATCGCACGATAAAACATTAAGTTCACTTAGCATCAGGAAGCTTGGTCACGAAAATCAGAAAAGCGATCAAATTAATCGTTTACCTTTGATGATCTTCGGATGGTTTCACCCACGAGACTCCCAGTTACACAACAAATGTTCCTTTTGTTCCATAAAAATTATTTTTATATCCAAAATACCTCAGTTTCTTTGCCGAGTTATGTTCAGAAATCCACAGGAAAAGCGGTCACGACAACGCAGACAAATTCCAAATAGTTTCCATAATGTCCACAGAAACATGTCAAACATTTTTTATAATCAATCCTCAGGTTGTTTTTAAAATATATAATCGATAATATATCAACCGCAAATGTCTTTCACAGTAGGAGAGGGAAAAGCAATACCTATCCAAACTCTGTTGTGCGAGCAAAACTCATGTGACTTGACGCAATGTTATCGTTCTGGCTCATTTTTCAAAATAAAAGCCTGAAACTATGTCTGAAGACTGTTGACACCTTGAGGAGGCGATAGGAAAAGGAATCTGGTTCATATCCCTTTAAAGCCAGCAAAGGGAGGCTATGGAACATGGAGTTTTCAAAATAGAAGCCACTTCCTGTTTTGATTTTCCTCAGGGTTTCGCCTGCAATATCAGTTCTGTTATACTCACAGACAATATTTTGACAGTTTTGGAAACTTTATAGTGTTCCAATACTAATAATAATATGCATATATTAGCAACTGAGACTGAGGAGCTGGCCATTTACAATGGGCACCTTTTCATCCAAGCTACTCAATACTGCCCCTGCAGCCATAAAAAGTTAACGGGTCCAACGAGAAGGATATACTGCTTTCCCGGGAACAGACCCAAATCCCCGTCATTTGTGTGAAGAAAAGACAGAGGAAAAAGGGGCGCAGGTTGGGCTGCTTTCTGAGAATCCGTAGTCGATCGAGTAAACTCTCATTGCCATCCGTTCTATTGGCTAACGTGCAATCATTGGAAAATAAAATTGATGACCTCCGATTTAAGAATATCCTTCGAACAGGACATTTAAAATTAATATCTTATGTTTCACAGAGTCGTGGACACGGATAATATAGAGATGGCGGAATTTTTCATGCACCGGCAGAACAGAACCGGCAGAACAGAGAAGCTGGTAAGACAAGGGGTGGGTGTGTGTGTCTATTTGTCAATAACCGCTGGTGTGCGATGTCTAATATTAAAGAAGTCTCAAGGTATTGCTCGCCTGAGGTAGAGTACCTTATGATAAGCTGTATACCACACTATCTAACAAGAGAGTTCTCATCTATATTATTCATAGCCATCTATTTACCACCATGCCTGCACTAAGACTGCATTCAACCAACTCCATAAGGCCATAAGCAAACAAGAAAAGACTCATCCAGAAGCGGCGCTCCTAGTGGCCGGGGACTTTAATGCAGGCAAACTTAAATCTGTTTTTGCACATTTTTATCAGCATATCACATGTGTAACCAGAGGGGAAAAAACTCTAGACTACCTTTACTCCACACACAGAGATGTATACAAAGCTCTAATTATATCCTCCTGATTCCTGCTTACAAGCAAAAACTAAAGTAGGAAGTACCCGTGACTAGCTCAATGCAGAAGTTGTCAGATGACGCGGATGCTACGCTACAGGACTGTTTTGCTAGCACAGACTGTAATATGTTCCGTGATTCATCCAATGGCATTGAGTAGTATTCCACCTCTGTCATCGGCTTCTTCAGTAAGTGCATCGCCGACATCGTCCCCACAGTGACCATACATACCCAACCAGAAGCCACGGATTACAGACAACATTTACATCAGCTGATGAAAATACATTTGATTGATTGATTGCTTAACTAGTTGCTCCTACCCTCTACTTTTTTGAACATTTTGTTAAAAATCGCGCAACATTTCAGCGCCCTGCTACTCATGCCAGGAATATAGTACGTTCATATGGTTAGAATGTGTGTATAGGAAACCCTCGGACGTTTTTAAAACTGGTTAAATCACGACTGTGGCTATTACATAACGTGCGTTACATCGGAAAGCGCAGGAAAACCTGATCACAGAAAATGGAAATAAATATCCTTGCGCCACTTCCAGCAATTGTTAACAGTGAGCCGAATTAGATAAGACCGAGCATTCAACTCCCACAGCATCCCCATGTAGTCGAGTATCTTGTGAATTTAATCCTCTTTGATTCTTGGTTGAACCGAAAGAGGGGCACGACGTACCTCCGATCTCCGCCCAGATCATTCCGGAAGAGCTCTCTCCTGAAATTTTTTCCAAGACGACAGCTAATGATATGTACATCGCCTACGGATTATTTTTATCGCTTATTAACGTTTACTAATACCTAAAGTAGCATTACAAACGTATTTCGAAGTGTTTTGTGAAAGTTTATCGTCTACTTTTTGAATTTTAAAAAATGACGTTACGTTGTGAAATCTCTGTTTTTTTCGTTTATCACACACTCTACATATAACGATATCTTGGCTTTATATGGCCCGATTTAATCGAAATAAAGACCCAATAGTGTTTATGGGACATCTAGGAGTGCCAACAAAGAAGATGGTGAAAGGTAATGACTGTTTTCTATTTTATTGTGCGGTTTGTGTAACGCCGAAATGCTAATTATTTTGTTTACGTCCCCTGCTGTGCTTTTCTGTTGTAGTGTATTGGTGCATGCTATCAGATAATAGCTTCTCATGCTGTCGCCGAAAAGCATTTTAAAAATCTGACTTGTTGCCTGGATTCACAACGAGTGTAGCTTTAATTTGATACCCTGCATGTGTATTTTAATGAACTTTTGAGTTTTAACTAATACTATTAGCATTTAGCGTAGCGCATTTGCATTTCCAGAGCTCTAGTTGGGACGCAAGCGTCCCAGGTAGAGGTAAGAGGTTAAAAGAAATACTGTTTTGCCCCCAGAGGAACCAGCAAACAAGCAAAGCGTCAATACATGATTAAGATTGAATCCTACTACACCTGGTCTGACGCTCGTCGGATGTGGCAGGGCTTGAAAACTATTATGGACTACAAAGGGAAACCCAGACACGAGCTGCCCAGTGACGCGAGTCTACCAGACGAGCTAAATGTCTTTTATGCTCGCTTCGAGGCAAGCAACACTGAAGCATGCATGAGAGCACCAGCTGTTCTGGATGACTGTGTGATTATGCTCTCGGTAGCCAATATAAGTAAGACCATTAAACAGGACAACATAAAGCTTCGGGGCCAGATGGATTACCAGAATGTGTACTCAAAGCATGCGCAGACCAACTGCCAAGTGACTTCACTGACATTAAAACTTCTCCCTGACTGAGTCTGTAATACCTACATGTTTCTAGCAGACAACTATATTCCCAAGGAAGCGAAGGTAACCTGCCTAAATGATTACCATCCCTAGCACTCACATCGGTAGAAATGAAGTGCTTTGAAAGGCTGGTAATGGCTCACATCAACAGCATCCTCCTGGATACCCTAGATCCACTCCAATTTGCATACCGCCACCAGCAGATCCACAGATGACGCAATCTCAATCGCACTCCACATTGCCCTTTCCCACTTGGACAAAAGGAACACCTTGTGAGAATGCTGTTCATTGACTACAGCTCAGCGTTCAACACCATAGTGCCAAAGAGGCTCATCACTACGGATCCTAGGATTAAACACCTCCCTCTGCAACTGGATCCTGGACTTCCTGACGTGCCGCAGGTTTTAAGTGTAGGCTACAACACGTCTGCCACGCCGATCCTCAATACGGGGGCCCCTACTTAGTCCCCTGTTCACCCACGACTGGGTGGCCAAACACGACTCCAACACCATCATTAAGTTTGCTGACGACACAACAGTGGTGGGTCTGATCACGACAACGATGAGACAACCTATAGGGAGGAGGTCAGAGAACTGGCAGTGTGGTGCCAGGACAACAACCTCTCCCTCAATGTGAGCAAGACACAGGAGCTGATCGTCGACTACAGGAAAAGGTGGGCAGAACAGGCCCCCATTATTAACCTTTTTGGGATAGGGGGCAGCATTTTCATTTTTGGATGAATAGCGTGCCCAGAGTGAACTGCCTCCTACTCTGTCCCAGATGCTAATATATGCATATTATTATTATTATTATTAGTATTGGATAGAAAACACTCTGAAGTTTCTAAAACTGTTTGAATGATGTCTGTGCGTATAACAGAACTCATATGGCAGGCGAAAAGCTGAGAAAAATCCAACCAGGGAGTGGGAAATCTGATGTTCGTAGTTTTTCAACTCTGCCCCCATTGAAGATACAGGGTGATATTAGTTGTTTCACTTCCCAAGGCTTCCACTAGATGTCAACAGTATTTAGAACCTGTTTTGAGGATTCTACTCTAAAAGGCTCTTTGAGTGAGTGGTCAGGCAGAGTGCCACAGCCTCAGTCTGATGCGCTCACGTGGAAGGTAGCTACATTCCACTTCATTTGTACAGACAAAGGAATTGTCCGGTTGGAATTAATTAATTAATTAATGAAGTTTTATGTTAAAAACATCCTTAAGATTGATTCCATACTTAGGTTGGTATGTTTTTACGGGCTGCAAAGGACATTTTTGAACTTTTCGTCTGACGTTCGATGTAACCTGAACGCTCTTTTGGATTTGTTTACCAAACGCCCTAACAAAAGAAGATATTTGGACATAACTGATGGACTTTATCGAACAATTCAAACATTTATGGTGGAACTAGATTTCCTGGGCGTGCATTCTGATGAAGGTCATCAAAGGTAAGTGAATATTTAAAATGCTTTTTCTGAGTAATGTTGAATACCTAATATGGCGGGTATCTTTTTGGCTGCTTAGTTGTCTAAAGGCTGTACTCCGATTATTGCATGGTTTGCTTTCTCCGTAAAGTTTTTTAAAATCTGACACAGCGGTGGCATTATTAAGGGCTTGTAAAGTAAGCATTTCACTGTTGTTTTCGGCGCATGTGACAAATAACATTTGATTTGATATTTTCATCAAAGTTCATGATTTCATCACTGCTGAAGTTAAAGGCATCCTCTCTTGGGTAATGCTGCTTTTAAGTTAGTTTTACGACAGTTTCAAAAATACATTTTGGATTGTTTTTATTTTCCTCAATTAGGGTACTGTCTTTCCAAGCTAGTCGGAAGACTTCCAGTTTGGTGGAGCTCCATTTCCGTTCCAGTTTTCTGGAAGATTGCCTCAAGGCTCAGGTATTTTCTGTATACCTGGGAGCAAATTTCTTTTGACAAATAATTATATTTTTAGGGGATGCGACTGCATCTAGGGTATTTCGCAAGGTTCAATGTAGATCCTCAGTTAGGTGGTTAAGTTAGGGCTAGCCCTGAATACTGCCCCTTCTGGAGGAATTCGGCACCCATATAAACCATGATAAATTTTTGTCAAAAGTTGCTAATATATGCAATTAAAAATTGTTATCGAATAGGAAACACTCTAAAGCTTATAAAACCGTTTAAATTTTGTCTCTAGCTAAAGCAGAACTCTCAGGGCATGCATTCTCCCAAAGTCTCTCTTGTAATGGGAAAAGTTGCCATCACTTTGACGTCATTGTTTACACACTTCCCAAAGAGCTATAACCATGGAAACACGTTCTATGTCTTCAGCGTGAAGCCTGCTTTCGATGAGGCCTGTAACTGCGAGAATCACGTGCTCACGAGACGTTCAGCGTGACCAAACGTCCCGGTGACGCACAAAAAAAGTTTCACCAATGGGAGACTGAAGATTTCTCTCTCTTTCTCCCAGGACAGATTGAACAACGTGTGCTAATCTGTTCGCCCTCACGATTGCTGTAGACCTTTATAACATGCTAAGGCTTAATTATAAACATAGTTTGACAAGTTTACTCGAAATATAATGTATACTTTCGACGTTTTGGTGCGCAGCCACTTGAAATTTGCATACATTTCGACCGAAAAGTGTCTAGTTTGAGAACGGAAAGACACAGATTTGCAAACTGAACGCTAACTTGGTGAGTATTAACCCTTCCACGTCTTCTGAAGCAAGAACAGCCATGGTAAGGGAATATTTACGTCTTCATTTTGGGTTTCTGCCGACTCCATGATAGAGGAGTCAGCATGCTAACTGAGAGCGCCGACTCTCTATTATAGCCTAGTAAACGCCAAATGTAACGTTAAAAATAATTGTAACATAGCAATTGCATTTAGAAGAAGTTTATCTTGCCATACATATGTAAAACATGCATATTTAGTCAAAGTTTATGATGTGTATTCCTTGTTTGCTGACGTTATCTGCCGGAGCTATTTATTTCTCCTGACATTGGAGTAGCATTTTTTGAACGATGCATAATTGTAAACAGAGATTTATGGATATATATTGCATATTATTGAAAAAAAATGAATGTACTGTGTAACATGTTATATTACTGTCATCTGATGAAGATTTCAAAAGGTTAGTGAAATTATTTTTCTTTTAATCCTGCGTTTGTTGATTGCATATTTTTTCCTACTTGGCTAAGCTAATGAAGTATGTATGCAGTGGTGGTTGGACATAAATATGTGCTATGTTTTCGCCGTAAAACATTTTAGAAATCTGACTTGCTGGGTAGATAAATAACTTCTTTATCTTTCATTTGAGCCATTTTTCAAGCGATTCTGTGGAGGTTAAATATTTTTAGGATTATTTCTTGCGTTCCCTGCGCCACATTACAGCTCAGGGGGGTGGGGTGAGTTCCCAAAGGGGAACTAGTAGCCCTAACAGGTCTCTAGGGTAGTTGAGAGGGTAGCGTCCCACCTCATCAACAGCCAGTGTAACAGCAGGGCACAAAATTCAAAACAACAGAAATCCCATAATTAAAATCCCTCAAACATACATGTATTTTACACCATTTTAAAGATACTCTGTGTTGCCCTTTTGGTGGATCCCCTTGTTAGCAGTTCCTCTTTCCACTTGTTTTTACCTCCTTTTGAGTTTTTCAGAAGTCAACTTTCAGAAGTCAGCCACAGTGTCAGATTTCAAAAAAGCTTTACGGAAAAAGCAAACCATGCAATAATCTGAGTCGGTGCTCAGAGCCCAATCAAGACACAAATATATCCGCTATATTATGCAGTCAACAGAAGTCAGAAGTAACATTATAAATCTTCATTTACCTTTGCTGATCTTCGTCGGAATGCACTCCCAGGACTCCCACTTCCACAAGGAAATTTTGTTTTGTTCGGTAATGTCCATCATTTATGTCCAAATAAAAAAAGTATCAGGTTTTTGTTTGCCATATGAGTTCTGTTATACTCACAGACATCATTCAAACAGTTTTAGAACTTCAGAGTGTTTGCTATCTAAATCTACTAATAATATGCATAATCTAACTTTTATGGCTTTGTAGCAGGCCATTTACTCTGGGCATGCTTTTCATCCGGACGTGAAAACACTGCCCCCTTCTACCCCAAAGAAGTTAACAGATTTTTATACTCTGATGTCCTTGGGTATGCTTTTGATGGTCCTTGGTTGGGGTCTGAGCAGATGGGACAAAACTAGATCTTTGGTATGACTGTGGGTAGGTTCAGAGACAAGTTGGAAAAAACCCACTGAGTCGATGATGACTCCGAAATCCTTTTGGAGTGGGTCTCTATGTGAATATTAAAGTCACCAAAAATGTGAATATTATCTGCCATGACTACAAAGTCTGATAGGATTTCAGGGAACTCAGTGAGGAACACTGTAACCGTCTCAGAAGGCCTGAAACAGTAGCTATAGAAAGTGATTGAGTAGGCTGCATAGATTTCAAGACTAGATGCTCAAAAGATGAAAATGCATTCATCTTTTTTTTTGTTCAGTAGTAAATGTTAGCAACACCTCCACATTTGAGGGCTGCGTGGGGAATATGGTCACTAGTGTAACCAGGAGAAGAGGCCTCATTTAACACAGTAAAATCATCAGACTTGAGCCATGTTTCAGTCAGGCCAATCACATCAAGATTATGATCAGTGATTAGTTCATTGACTATGACTGCCTTGGAAGTGAGGGATCTAATATTAAGTAGCCCTATTTTGAGAAGTGAGAGATCACAATCTCTTTCATTAATGACAGGAATGGAGGAGGTCTTTATTCCTATGAGATTGCTAATTGGAACACTCTGCCATGTTTAGTTTTGCTCAACCTAGATCGAGGAACAGATACCGTCTGGGGATAGGTGAGCTGACTACACTGACTGTGCTAGTGGTAGACTCCACTAAGCTGGCAGGCTGGCTGACAGCCGACACATCTTTCTAGCTAACTTACACGCTGAAGCTATGTTGCGCTTGGTGACCTCTGACTGTTTCATCCTAACATTGTTGATGCAGACGTGGATAACAATATCCCTATACTCTCTACAGCAGCAGGTGGAACATTTCTGTTGGCTGAATGAGCGACACAGGTTGAGCATCTATCTGTACTTACTGGTGACACAGACGCTGTTTAATCATTTCCTACACTAAAGTTGCTCTTGCCTAACTATTGCATCCGAAGCTGGGCTTGCAGCACGGCTATCCTCACCATGAAGCGAAAGTTCTCCTGTATATTATGAGAACAGCGACTGCAATTAGATTGCATAGTGTTAATATTAACTCCTGGTACATCAATGATTACACATTGTAACTATGCAATAGACCAGAAAAATGATTTAAGTTAAGACTGATTTGTAATTCATATATACAGAATATAAAACAGTACATCCTGCCAGCACGCCCACAAGAGTGTTGAATGACGCGTGGAAGAGAGCGAGGAATGAGATGGGAATAACAATCCAGGCTATTTTCTCTGAGACAAGCATAATAATGTAGTGAAACAAGCAGAGAGCAGGTTTCGAACCCTCTACATTCTTGCCCGAAGTCCAGCACGCTATCTATCGACTCTGCCCTAATGTATTAATTGGGGTTGGGGCCGATTGTGGCTAAAACACTTTATCAATTGTAATCTTTAACGTGGAAAGAGGAAAAAGTATTATTATTAATTTCTCACAAGCATAGCAGGATGGGCTATTAGCTGAACAATATTCAACGTTTACAAAATAATTGTCTAATAGCCGAGCTTGGTGTGTACCCCCCATCCCCTCCCCTGCCCAACTTGAGCTAGGTGTGAATCCCCTCTCCACTCCCCTTCCCAACTTGAGCTTGGTGTGTACCCCCCATCCCCTCCCCTGCCCAACTTGAGCTAGGTGTGAATCCCCTCTCCACTCCCCTTCCCAACTTGAGCTTGGTGTTAACCCCCCCCGCCAACTCATTCTAAAAGAAGCAGAGGAGATGTGCAATAGGCTTCTAAGAAGAGGCTATTCTCCATTGTGTGGATGAAGCTCTTAATTTGGCATTGGGGAAAACACGGGATGAACTGGTACAAACAATACCCACTAAAGCTAAAGAACACTCTGTAATGTTCACAACCACATATACTTTGAACTCGCGAAAAGTGGGAGATGCGGTCAAGAAACACTGGAATGTTTTATCACCAGACCCAGCTTTGCCTGCTGAATTTAAGAATCCACCACTTATGGTATAAATGTGCCCTTTGGTTCACCATTGGGCTGTCGATTATTGTTCTAATGTCCATTGGTTGTGTGAGACCCTGTGCCTTGTTGTTCTGGCTTTCGAGGCCAGTTGTATTGTGCAGATGATTACAGGTCCCATCCTGTGTTGTATCATTGAGCATTTGTGTTTTCGGGTCTCATCCCGTGTATTTATTTGAGGTACTCCTCACTCTTTTGTTTGGGTCTCAACCCTGTGTTTTGTATATATGTTTTATATATATGTTTGTTTGGTCTTCGTCCCCGTGCTTTTACATGGCACGCTGTAAATTGGGTAAAGAATTTTTTTAACGATTACGCATTCCTGCGCCTGTCTCCCGATTCCTTCACACAATGTGACAGAATAATCAACCATTAAAACTTCTTCAGGCTAGGATCTAGTTTCCTGAATTTTCAACTTCTTAATGATCCCTTCGCGCGCCAATCCCTTGACAACACCCAGTGAAATGGCAGCGTGCCAAATTCAAAAACAGAAATACTCATAATAATAATTGATAAATCATACAAGTGTTATACATTGGTTTAAAGATGAACTTCTTGTTAATCCAGCCACAGTGTCTGATTTCAAAAAGGCTTTACGGCAAAAGCAAACCATGCTATTATCTGAGGACAGCACCCCTTCAAACAAACACATGAAAATCATATTTCAACCCGCCACAAGAGTCAGAAATAACGATATAATTCATGCCTTACCTTTGAAGATCTTCTTCTGTTGGTACTCCAATATGTCCATTAACCTCACTAGGGTATGTGGGACAATAGCGTTTTAAAGATACACTTGTTGTAAAGGTACAAGAGGCTTCTAAACAGCATCTGCCCCCAAGACATAAGACTGCAGAACATCTAGTCAAATTGCCCCCCCCCCCCCCCCACACACACACACACACCACTACCACTGCCACGCTCTGCTGTCAGTCATAGGTATGTGTGCGGGATCCACCCAAGATTTCTTGGTGAAGTTGCATCATCCAAAGCCTGTTTAGATGCCAAATCATCAGTGTAATTTCCCAAGAGGAGCAGAGAAGAACATGGAGTGGCTAGACACAATATAGCAGCCTCAACAGCCATGGCGTTACCCATACTCACCAAAATCTCCCCCCCAGTGTGAGCAGCAACCTTCACAATAGCCAAAGCAGAATACAGCATCATAGCCTCCAAGAGATCTAAAACCATAGTTCTATTATGAATTCCACAAGCATTGTGAAAACCCCTACTCCTCCAGCCACCACACCAGGAGAGACAAACCCCTAATGCATAAGCAGAATCAGAGAAAATTGTAACCCTTTTCCCTTCTCCCGTTTTACAGGCAGTGGTTAGTGCCAAAGGTTCAGCCTGTTGAGCTGAGAAAGTATCTGGTAATGGTTTTTGTATGTGAGTGGTTCTATCAATTGTCACAATACCAAATCCTCCATGTTTCTTCCCTGTAGTTTGATCTATATATGCAGAACCACAAACGGAAAGGTCCAAGTCAGCATCAGTCAGGACAGTGTCAGAGAGGTCATGTCCTTTTTCCCATCTGATTTCCCATCTGTGTTCTGATTTCCTTGTGACCAGACACCTCCTCTTCCTCCTCTCTGTGGTTGATTTCCTCCGCATCCTCCTTGGTGACCAGGACCAGGCTGGTAACCTCCTTGTGCCTGCTGGGAAGGTGCTTCATAGATTTTGGGTTGCTACTGATATCCACCTTGTTGTTGGTATCCTCCTTTGTTTCCTCCTCTGAAATTTCCTCCCCCGCTTCGGTTCACTCCAGGTGTTGTAGCCCATCCTTGATATTGAGAATTTTGTGGACATTGGTTCCTCATGTGTCCAAATTGTCCACACCCCCAGCATTGCATAGGTGGCATTCTGGGTGATGGTAGGCCCCATGGTTGTGGGTTCCCATAGGTCTGAGGGGGAAATTGTGCAAAAGGTAGTATGGGCTGTGGTTGCGGCATATGTCCACTTGGGGGCGCTGTAGGAGCAGGAGTGTTCATCATCACCATGTCAGGCTCACCTCCTTAATTACTCTTCTCCAATTGAGCCAACTGGGACTTTTTTACTGCACCATCAAGCCCCTGTTTTCTTGATTTCTCTGCCTTTTTATCACAAAGCCAGTTCTGGCAGGGGTGTCTCATATAATCCTCGCGTTCCCCACCCGCCTTTCTATCCCAGCCTACGACAACCCTCAGTTGCGGATAGTTGGGATAACATTTCCTTCATATCTCCAAGGCACAGGGTCTGGTGGCTGTGCCTTGTTTCAAATGATCTTATCCAGACTTCAGCTCTTTTCGACATTCTTGGTAGGGATTTAGCAGCAATTGCAATATCTCAGAAACTCCGGGGCTTGTATTCAGTTTGAACACTAGAAGGAACACGCCCTTTGGGTCATCATCTGAACTTCTTGCTCTATAACTTCTACATTTTTCCTTTTCCAGTTTCATTCCTTCCATTTTCTCTTCTATATCACCTTCCATTCTTTCCTCTTCCATGAGTTGTTCTCTTAGTTCATCATATGGTCTCCTGTTTTCCTCAGAATCATCATCATCCTGTAGTTCCCTCAGTTGTTTTTTTGCTGTTCGCGGACTTTACGCCTTAAAGTCTTTCCATTGTTCTTTGAAAACACAGTATCCTTTTATTCGTTCCAAACGTTGTTCTTTCATCATATTTCTGGCAGTTCTCACTCGTTCTAATATCAGCCTTTTCTCCTTCTTCATCTTCTTTCATTAGTTCCCCCTTAATAATTACCTTTGTACCAGTAGCAACTAAATGGTGTAAACCTTCTCTCACTTCCACACCTCCTTCTTTATCTTCATAAGGTTCGGGAGCTGTAGGGTGAAGTATCACATATCCTGGGTCTCCCTTTTTCCCTTGTTCCAGCCACCCATTGACTCTTCAACTGTTTCAACTGACTTTGAGCATAAAACGTCTGTCCTTCAGTCTGAATTAGTCCCGATATAGTGGCTGACAGTATGGTAACCTTCTTATTACTCTTCTTCTTACTGGCTTGCCTTCCCTTGACTATGTCACTTATAACACCACACTTAGTTTTATCAAATGTTCCTGTGACCGGATATCTGTACTTTTCTCATTTCTTTGTGCATTTATTCCATTTACAAAACACCCAGTCCAGGTCGGTTTTCAAGTAGGGATATTTGTCCTGTAAATATTGTTTAGGATTAATGTTTTTCATTGGTGTGGGACCTACTGTCTCTGCACTGCCCTTGGTTGAATCTGTCATGGTGCCCCATGATTTTGTTTTAATCAGGTTCTATGTAATGTGGACTGAGTGACTTATCTGTATGGTACTGTAGAAAAACCCAGTTCTATCCCCGTATACGGGTAGTAGAACCTAATATAGGATAATATACCCAACGCAGTTCTATTTTCTCTAACCCCTCTTCTTCTTTAGTTTCACTAACCACACTACTGTAAATAGGTTCCACCTACTGTATGTGTGGTAAATAACCACAATTCGCTTCAATTGTATTTTAACTTAGGTACGGGGGTCTCCCTGTCTCCTCTCTTGTGGATGTAATGAAAGAGTAAACTCTCCCAAAACGCAATTAACAAATGTATCCCTTCTTGTACTAGTTGCTGTCTATACCAGTCTATATTTATTTCAGTACATAAAATCTTGATATTGACTATTATATATACATTCACTGTTATCAAATACACTCAACTCATACAACAATTGTCCCACACCAAATCTATACTCCCAGCAATTATACATATATCAAAACAAAACCAATGTCTTCCCTCAGTAAGGTCACCATACATAAATCCAGTGTCTTCCCTCAGGTACGAACACCATACATAAATCCAGTGTCTTCCCTCAGGTACGAACACCATACATAAATCCAGTGTCTTCCCTCAGAAAGGTCACCATATATAAATCCAGTGTCTTCCCTCAGGTACGAACACCATACATAAATCCAGTGTCTTCCCTCAGGTACGAACACCATACATAAATCCAGTGTCTTCCCTCGGGTAAGAACACCATACATAAATCCAGTGTCTTCCCTCAGGTACGAACACCATACATAAATCCAGTGTCTTCCCTCAGGTACGAACACCATACATAAATCCAGTGTCTTCCCTCAGGTACGAACACCATACATAAATCCAGTGTCTTCCCTCGGGTAAGAACACCATACATAAATCCAGTGTCTTCCCTCGGGTAAGAACACCATACATAAATCCAGTGTCTTCCCTCAGGTACGAACACCATACATAAATCCAGTGTCTTCCCTCAGGTACGAACACCATACATAAATCCAGTGTCTTCCCTCGGGTAAGAACACCATACATAAATCCAGTGTCTTCCCTCAGGTAGGAACACCATACATAAATCCAGTGTCTTCCCTCGGGTAAGAACACCATACATAAATCCAGTGTCTTCCCTCAGGTACGAACACCATACATAAATCCAGTGTCTTCCCTCAGGTACGAACACCATACATAAATCCAGTGTCTTCCCTCAGGTAAGAACACCATACATAAATCCAGTGTCTTCCCTCAGGTAAGGTCACCATACATAAATCCAGTGTCTTCCCTCAGGTACGAACACCATACATAAATCCAGTGTCTTCCCTCAGGTACGAACACCATACATAAATCCAGTGTCTTCCCTCAGGTACGAACACCATACATAAATCCAGTGTCTTCCCTCAGGTACGAACACCATACATAAATCCAGTGTCTTCCCTCAGGTAAGAACACCATACATAAATCCAGTGTCTTCCCTCGGGTAAGAACACCATACATAAATCCAGTGTCTTCCCTCAGGTAGGAACACCATACATAAATCCAGTGTCTTCCCTCGGGTAAGAACACCATACATAAATCCAGTGTCTTCCCTCAGGTAGGAACACCATACATAAATCCAGTGTCTTCCCTCAGGTACGAACACCATACATAAATCCAGTGTCTTCCCTCAGGTAAGAACACCATACATAAATCCAGTGTCTTCCCTCAGGTAAGGTCACCATACATAAATCCAGTGTCTTCCCTCAGGTACGAACACCATACATAAATCCAGTGTCTTCCCTCAGGTAGGAACACCATACATAAATCCAGTGTCTTCCCTCAGGTACGAACACCATACATAAATCCAGTGTCTTCCCTCAGGTACGAACACCATACATAAATCCAGTGTCTTCCCTCAGGTACGAACACCATACATAAATCCAGTGTCTTCCCTCAGGTACGAACACCATACATAAATCCAGTGTCTTCCCTCAGGTACGAACACCATACATAAATCCACTTGATTTCCTTGATGCGCTGCACAGTGGGACGAAGATCACTCACTCCAGTCAAGCTCGCCAAATGTTGGGTGGCCCTTTGATGTAAGTTTCCTTTAACAATCAGTATTTTAGATGACACAGACACAGGCACCTTGGAATACAACTCTTTAGTAATAAAATGCAATTGCAGACAGAGATTCACATACAGAATACCTCAGTAGTCTATAGTAAAGATCTGTGTGGCGAAACAGGAGACAACGCTCTTTATACTACTGGATGTGGACAACCTACCGTCAATCATACCTTAACATTGTTGCATTGGATTAGATACAATTTATCTACGATGAGAAAAACATTTCTAGACTGTGGTTTCTCAATCTTCTGTAAGCCAGCCTTGAGGCTGCGTGACTGTCAGCAGGTGCAGGCAGTTCTCAGCCTGAGAACTAAAGCAGTACATCTCTATTACCCAGTACTTTTCCATCTTTGCACATTGCAAGCATACAAAGGTTATCACGTATGTACAGTGAAAATGGCATTGGTGTAGCCCCACACCCGACCCCTATGGTATCCCCCAACTGAAGACCCCGAAGTCAAAGACTTCAGCAACCCGAGTCACAGACTGTTCTCTCTGCAACCGCACGGCAAGCGGTTCCGGAGCGCCAAGTCTAGGTCCAGCAACTACCCCAATCCATAAGACTGCTAAACATCTCGTCAAATGGCTACCCAGACTCGGCCACTCTCACCCATCCTCTCTTTTTGGTCTTTGCAGTGACCCCGCAGTTATGAAGTCTCCCCAACAGCAACCTTTTCCTGGCTGCTATTTCCTCCACCATCACTTCAAGCGCTTGTTTGCTGAAGTTGTTATTGCACTTTCCTTGGTTATCCACTTTTGGTTTTGATATAGCTAGTCAATATGGCTATAATGAGTAATGTGTGGAAAAACAACAAAATAACAAAATCCCAACATCCCTGTCACATAGGTTTATTTATAGGTTTCAAGCACGTCACTAATGTCAATGCCAGATAAGAAGATATTTACGAAGTTCTTTTAAGAAAGATATTTACGAAGTTCCTAAGAAAACTATGAATTCCTAGGAACCTTTGAAAGAATTGAATTTACGAACAATCTTTTGAACTTCATATTTTTTACCTTAAGAAACTTCTTACGTTTTTTCACAAGTAATATTTCGTGAATCCGGCCCCAGGGGAGGGGTTACTGTCACGGATCCCTCCGGTACAGTTGCTCCATCCATGCACCAGCTCCGGAGGTCTTACGTCACCAGTTTTCTATGTGTCATTACATACACCTGGTTCATATTCCTCACTGATTTGTTTTTGTATAAATGTGCCCTTTGGTTCACCATTGGGCTGTCGATTATTGTTCCGATGTCCGTTCATCGTGTGAGTCCCTGTGCCTTGTTGTTTAGGCTTTCGAGGCCGGTTGTATTGTGCAGATGATTACGGATCTCGTCCCGTGTTGTATCATTGTGCACTTGTGTTTACGGGTCTCGTCACGTGTGTTTAATTGAGGTGCTCCTTTGGTACTCAACCCTGTGTTTTGTATACATGCTTGTTTGGTCTTCGTCCCCGTGCCTTACATGGCATGCTATTATTTGGGTAAACAATAAATAACCCTATTACGCATTCCTGAGCCTGTCTCCTGATTCCTTCACACAACGTGACAGATGGTGTTGCAAGTTGATAACTTAATGTACATTCATTCGTTGACTGTACAAAACCCCAGTTTGAAGTAAGTTACTAACTAGTGTTAGGGGCATGGACTCTACAAGGTGTTGAAAGCGTTCCACACGGATGCTGACTCCAAGGCTTCCCACAGTTGTGTCAAGTTGGATGGATTTCCTTTGGGTGGTGGACCATTCTTGATACACACAGGCAACTTTTGAGAGTGAAAAACTCAGCAGCGTTGCAGTTCTTGACACAACTTGGTGCGCCTGGCACCTACTACCATACCCCATTCAAAGGCACTTAAATGTTTTGTCTTTCCCACTCACCCTATGAGTAAAACACATGCACAATCAATGTCTCGATTGTCTCAAGGCTTTAAAATCCTTCTTTAACCTGTCTCCTCCCCTTCATCTACAATGCTTGAAGTGGATTTAATAAGTGACATCAATAAGGGATCATAGCTTTCACCTGAATTCACCTGGTCAGTCTATGTCATGAAAGAGCAGGTGTTCATAGTATTTTGTACACTCAGTGCACACACACACACACACATTTTATTTTAAATGTTTTATTTAACACTGTTTTATGTGATCAGGTTTCCTTTCTATTATCTTTGGTGAAATTGACTGCATGATAGTGTTGAAGGCAAGTTGCACACAGCAATGTTAATTATTAAAGCTTTTCAACTAACACTTTGTCTCAGGGATCATTATTTCTTTACAAATAACATGTATAGTCTGTTTAGCCTGGGTGCCAGTCTGTTTCTACTCTCTTGACAACTCCTTATGCAATTGCCATGTTGACAAGATTTCATAAGGAGTTGGCAAAAGAGCAATAACAGACTGGCACCCAGGCTAGTGTCTGCTTGGTGTTAATGTCAATTATAAATGTCCTATATACATATACCCACCAACAGGTTATAGTAATAAGTCCTTGATAGCAGTGTAGTTATAGCGTCCCTTCAGAAAGCTGTCCAATACGTGGTCTCCCCTGTCTATGAGCCAGTATCCAGCCATGGCCGCCAATCCACCATGAAGATGGAGGTGAAGACCATGTCTCCTTTAGCAGCCAGGTTGGCCAGAACACAGAGCAGCACCCCAAAGAACATCCGCTTAATTTACCACAATACATTTCAATAGAAAGTTAACAAAAATCGACAAGGTCCTACAGTGACGGAGAGGTAAATACCTTCCTATTCATTGAAAAATAACACTGATAAACTTATATCACAGTTTACTTACTTACTTATGGCGTTGCCTACTCCAGATTATTTGTTTTTCAAGTAATATAAGCAAATCATATTTAGCTTTATCTCGAATGCTAAGCCAGACAAGATTAAACATGTCTATTTATATAATGAATATCAGTTTGGGGGGCTGAAATTATTAAAAATAAAAGCACTAAACCTTTCCCTTAAATTCTCAATCATAAAAAAGCTTAACTTAAACCAAAACTTGTTCTCCAGTACATTTATAAGAAAGGCTCATCCCTTGTTCAAACATGGCCTTTTTGCCTTTAAACAGATTGCTACCTCTCATTTTCGGGTTAACTGTAAATTAAGCTTTCTTCAAAGTACATTATAACAAATATTATAGCCAAACTCAAATATAATGATTGATAAAAGAAACTCTCTATATGAATTTTTTTTATTAAAAATGAATAGGAATCGTAAAGTTATGTCACACCTGCAGCTATTTGAAATATATGAGAAGGTTTGCTCAATCTAAAGTTACAACCAATTGATTGCAGCACAAACGCAGAAATGGAGGAGGCAAGTAGAAGGGGGAGGAAGTAGGGAACTGGTCTGTCTGCTCTATATCAAGGACCAAAACTGGTGAAAATCATTTGCATAAATAGAACTATATACCAGTTTCATTTGAAGACCAACATTTTGACAGCTGTGCCATACAGGTTGCAAAATAGATGGGAAGACATTTCTGACGTACCGATTCCATAGTACAAGGTGTATGAGCTGATATACCAAATAACGCAAGATTCAACACTTTCAGCTTTTCAAAATTCTTGCTACGAACAAAATGTTAAATATATGCAGCATATACCATCTCAGCCTTGCAGATTTAGCTGTGATGAGAAAAAAATCATTTCAGGAATGGCTGAAAAATCACAACATTAATTTAAAATGAACCCTACAAATACCACCGTTGGGAGATTTGAAAAGACAGTCAATTCATCAACAAAACAATAATACTCTTAGCAAAAATATTCATCTTTAACCCCCTATAGTCGATGTCCGTGCACTCGTGAAAATCTAATTAGCATAACAAAAATCCAAAGAAAACATTTACCGGTATATATATTTAAAAATATATATATTTTCGTTTCTATAAGAAAATTCATACTTTCTCATCTCTTTGTTGCTAGAGACAAGACCCAGTCGTTTGTTCTAAGGTGTTCAATGTTTACAGACGTGACCCAGTCGTTTGTTCTTTATGTTCTGTTGCCATGCTTAGTGGCAACTTTCTAATCTCTTCTTGCTGCTAGCTAGCCAATTAGCTATGGCTACACAGTCACGTTCTCTGCAGCCAGAATAACATTGAAGTTCATTCCGTTGCATTTGTTTAAGCCATTTATTCCACTTATACCACAGTTGCCAAAGTAAACAATAAACAAAGCACACATTTACTGGTAGAAATGACATTTTTTGTTGATATTTTCATTTATATAAGAGAAATCATACTTTCTCATATTTTAGTTGCTAGAGACTCGACCCAGTCGTTCGTTCGATTAGATTGATATTTATGGATGCTACCCAGTCATTTGTTCTTTATGTTCAATTGCCATGCTCTTTGGCAACGTTCTTATCCCTTGCTTGCTAGCTAGCCACGGCTAACACAGTCACAACTTCTGCAGCCGGAATAACAGCAAAGTAGCTGTTAACTGTTGACATTCATTTGAATACATCCATAACAATGAGCTGATAATGCCCAATTTTGCCTGGCATAGCTAGAAAAGTTTGTCCTCTCATCAGGACACTCGTCAGCACTGACTGTTAATTACAAGGAGATTACATTGCATATCAAACACCCGGCTAGCTAGCTAACAAGCTAGCTAAACAGTTTGTTGCTAGCAAACCTGCCATTATGACAACCAAATTCAAAACAATCAACAGCTGGTCAAACTAGAAACTTGGGAGGATTTGACAGCATATTTTTTGCAGTGCCTTGTTTACAAACAGGATGCATGTTTTGGAATATTTTTTATTCTGTACAGGCTTCCTTCTTTTCACTATGTGAATTAGGTTAGTATTTTGGAGTAACTACCGTTCGAACGCTACAAACAACTTTGTGAGAAGATATAATTCCAGGGTGTCTAATGGTCTGAAAAACACCGCTCTACCTCTGTCACCTTTCACAACAGATGCGGAAGTGTGACACAGGCGGATGTGGTGGATTGAGACACATCCATTGCAATATATATCTCTTGCTTAAACTGACACATTTTTATGGGGATGTTTTTATTATCCTAATTAGATTTCCACTGGGGCACAGACATCAACCAAGGGGGTTTAATGACTGAGGAGTTTTCCTGAAAGAAAAGAAGCTGCATGGAGCGAAGCACAGGCAAAGTCCTAGAGAAAACTGGTTCATTCTGCTTTCCACCAGACATTGGGAGATTAATTCACCTTTATTCAGGGCAATAACCTACAATTCAAGGCCAAATATACATTAGAGTTTTTCCAAGATGACAGTGAATGTTCCTGAGTGGCAGGGTTACAATTTTGACTTAAATCTTCTTGAAAATCTTTTGACCAAGCTTGAAAAATGTTGGAAATAATAATGGGCAAATGTTGCACAATCCAGGTGTGGAAAGCTCAAGCCAGGTGCACACATACTACATGATTTTGCACCCGATTAATCTGTCCCAGACAAGTTTTTGAGATCGGAGAAAAAATCCCCATGTCGTTGTCAACTTGGGGCGCTCAGCCTTCACTGAGGCTCATTTAATGTGAGAGGCTCAGAGATGCAGTCTGAGGGCTATCGATTTAGTATTTGAACAGTCCCAGAAGTCCCAATATTTTATCAGCACAAAATATGCAATGCTTTTGTCTCTGCAATGCTCTTGTCTCTGCAATGCTCTTGTCTCTGCAATGCTCTTGTCTCTGCAATGCTCTTGTCTCTGCAATGCTCTTGTGTGAGATGTGCAACGGCAGGTTATAGAACGGTGATGAGCAATAACCAATGAGAGCTCGCCAGAGATGAAGCCAGTGAGATGATGACTTTGATTCGCATCACCCATAATGTCTAGACTCCCGAGAAGGAGCGATGACTATAACTAGTCTGCGTTTGTACTTGCCTTTAATCATAGCTAAAGCATCAAATTGTTACAGCAGTGAAGATAGCTAACGATGTTATTCAATTCAAAATTTGGACTAGATATTTCAACTCTTTATGGCAAGCGTGAATGTCTGACAGAAAACATTTTAGGCTGCTTTGAGCCACAGCTCGTTGTAGCTACAGCACGTTAAATCTAATCACATCATTGTTTTTGCCAGACAGCGTTGTATCGACACTCGTCAAGACCAAGTGTAGAATCTTGTAGTGTGTGACCGCCGTCTGTGCCACATTGTTTAGTGTGCCCACTACTACGTTGGCAAGACAAAACAAACTACAGGAAAGATGGTCATTTATAATGTGAGAGGTTTAGCGATGAACTTCTCCAACCTATCTCCTGATTCTGCCTCCTCAACCCTCCTCTCCTCTCTTTCTGCATCCCTTGATTCTCTATGTCCCCTATCCTCCAGGCCGGCTCGGTCCTCCCCTCCTGCTCCGTGGCTCGACGACTCATTGCGAGCTCACAGAACAGGGCTCCGGGCAGCCGAGCGGAAATGGAGGAAAACTCGCCTCCCTGCGGACCTGGCATCCTTTCACTCCCTCCTCTCTACATTTTCCTCTTCTGTCTCTGCTGCTAAAGCCACTTTCTACCACTCTAAAGTCCAAGCATCTGCCTCTAACCCTAGGAAGCTCTTTGCCACCTTCTCCTCCCTCCTGAATCCTCCTCCCCCTCCCCCTCCTCCCTCTCTGCAGATGACTTCGTCAACCATTTTGAAAAGAAGGTCGACGACATCCGATCCTCGTTTGCTAAGTCAAACGACACCGCTGGTTCTGCTCACACTGCCCTACCCTGTGCTCTGACCTCTTTCTCCCCTCTCTCTCCAGATGAAATCTCGCGTCTTGTGACGGCCGGCCGCCCAACAACCTGCCCGCTTGACCCTATTCCCTCCTCTCTTCTCCAGACCATTTCCGGAGACCTTCTCCCTTACCTCACATCGCTCATCAACTCATCCCTGACCGCTGGCTACGTCCCTTCTGTCTTCAAGAGAGCGAGAGTTGCACCCCTTCTGAAAAAACCTACACTCGATCCCTCCGATGTCAACAACTACAGACCAGTATCCCTTCTTTCTTTTCTCTCCAAAACTCTGAACGTGCCGTCCTTGGCCAGCTCTCCCGCTATCTCTCTCAGAATGACCTTCTTGATCCAAATCAGTCAGGTTTCAAGACTAGTCATTCAACTGAGACTGCTCTTCTCTGTATCACGGAGGCCCTCCGCACTGCTAAAGCTAACTCTCTCTCCTCTGCTCTCATCCTTCTAGACCTATCGGCTGCCTTCGATACTGTGAACCATCAGATCCTCCTCTCCACCCTCTCCGAGTTGGGCATCTCCGGCGCGGCCCACGCTTGGATTGCGTCCTACCTGACAGGTCGCTCCTACCAGGTGGCGTGGCGAGAATCTGTCTCCTCACCACGCGCTCTCACCACTGGCGTCCCCCAGGGCTCTGTTCTAGGCCCTCTCCTATTCTCGCTATACACCAAGTCACTTGGCTCTGTCATAACCTCACATGGTCTCTCCTATCATTGCTATGCAGACGACACACAATTAATCTTCTCCTTTCCCCTTCTGATGACCAGGTGGCGAATCGCATCTCTGCATGTCTGGCAGACATATCAGTGTGGATGACGGATCACCACCTCAAGCTGAACCTCGGCAAGACGGAGCTGCTCTTCCTCCCGGGAAGGACTGCCCGTTCCATGATCTCGCCATCACGGTTGACAACTCCATTGTGTCCTCCTCCCAGAGCGCTAAGAACCTTGGCGTGATCCTGGACAACACCCTGTCGTTCTCAACTAACATCAAGGCGGTGGCCCGTTCTTGTAGGTTCATGCTCTACAACATCCGCAGAGTACGACCCTGCCTCACACAGGAAGCAGCGCAGGTCCTAATCCAGGCACTTGTCATCTCCCGTCTGGATTACTGCAACTCGCTGTTGGCTGGGCTCCCTGCCTGTGCCATTAAACCCCTACAACTCATCCAGAACGCCGCAGCCCGTCTGGTGTTCAACCTTCCCAAGTTCTCTCACGTCACCCCGCTCCTCCGCTCTCTCCACTGGCTTCCAGTTGAAGCTCGCATCCGCTACAAGACCATGGTGCTTGCCTACGGAGCTGTGAGGGGAACGGCACCTCAGTACCTCCAGGCTCTGATCAGGCCCTACACCCAAACAAGGGCACTGCGTTCATCCACCTCTGGCCTGCTCGCCTCCCTACCACTGAGGAAGTACAGTTCCGCGCAGCCCAGTCAAAACTGTTCGCTGCTCTGGCCCCCCAATGGTGGAACAAACTCCCTCACGACGCCAGGACAGCGGAGTCAATCACCACCTTCCGGAGACACCTGAAACCCCACCTCTTTCAGGAATACCTAGGATAGGATAAAGTAATCCTTCTCACCCCCTTGAAAGATTTAGATGCACTATTGTAAAGTGGCTGTTCCACTGGATGTCTTAAGGTGAACGCACCAATTTGTAAGTCGCTCTGGATAAGAGCGTCTGCTAAATGACTTAAATGTAAATGTAAATGTAATGTTAGGATTTTGAATGTCGTGTAGTGTACTCTCCGGCTTTAGAGACTTACCCAGAAATACTCACCTCTGCAATCGCTGCCAAAGTTCTACAAAGTATTGACTCAGGAGTGTGAATACAATTCTAATTAAGAGATATTGGTGTTTAATTTTTATACAAATGTTCAAAATGTTCTATTATTTTGATGGTTGGGACTGGGAGGGGGGCAGAGGCAATTACTTGATGACCACACATCTCTTTAGCTAATTTACACGCTGAAGCTATGTCCCGCTTGGTGACCTCTGACTGTTTCATCCTAACATTGTTGGTGCCAATGTGGATAACAATGTCCCTATACTCTCTACACTCACCAGTTTTTCCTTAGCCAGCACCATCTTCAGATTAGCCTTAACATCAGTAGCCCTGCCCCCTGGTAAACAGTGTATGATCGCTGGATGAATCTTTTAAAGTCTAATATTGCAAGTAATGGAGTCGCCAATGACTAGGGTTTTCATTTGTCAGAGTTAATGGTGGGAGGCTTCGGCGGCTCAGACCCCGTAACGGTTGGAGGAAAGACCTGAGAAGGCTCTGATTCCGACCTTCGATTCTGATTTGTTGCTTAATGGGGAGAACCGGTTGAAAGTTTCTGTCGGCTGAATGAGCGACGCCAGTTGAGCATGCCATGCTGTTTCATCCTTTCCTACACTTAAACTGCCCTTGCCTAATGATTGCATCTGAAGCTGGGCTTTCAACACGGCTATCCTCACCATAAGGAGATAGTTCTCCTGTATATTATGAGTAGAGCGACTGCAATTAGATGGCATAGTGTTAATGTTACTACTTAGCTTTTTCGTCAGGTGGAGGTCCAGATAAAGCGTACGGGGTGAAAAAGTTAAATGAAAGAAGTTGAGGGAGGGAAAAACTAAGACGTTGGTAAATGTGTTAAACACAGATTTGGATTCAAACCGAAAAGTTTGGAAGGTAGCCATGTAGCAACAAACAACACAGCAGCATGGAGACAAGTCCGGAAGTGTGACACAATTTCTACTTAAAATTTCAAAGGGACGCAAAAGGCACTCATTTCCTGGAACGACCCAGTATTTCAATGCCTTAATGAGTTCAGGTCTCTATTCCATATGCATCACTGAAGAGTTAGAGATTGTGTGAAAAAATGGATTGAGCCGACATATGCCAAGTTTAAAGTGAATACAGTGTCATCTAATGCGGGAACATTGCCTTTAAATTTCAATCAACTTCACCCCCAGGTGGTGAAGGTAGGAAACAACATATCCACCCCGCTGATCCTCAACACTGGGGCTCCACAAGGGTGCGTTCTCAGCCCTCTCCTGTACTCAGCATCCAACCATGACTGCGTGGCCATGCACGCCTCCAACTCAGTCATCAAGTTCGCAGACGACACTACAGTGGTAGGCTTGATTACCAACAACAACGAGACAACCTACAGGGAGGAGGTGAGGGCCCTCGGAGTGCGGCATCAGAAAAATAACCTCTCACTCAACATCAACAAAACAAAGATGAGATGATCGTGGACTTAAGGAAACAGTAGAGGGAGCACCCCCTCCATCCGCATTGATGGAACAGTAGTGGAGAAGGTGGAAAGTTTTAATTTCATTGGCGTACACATCACGGACAAACAGAAATGGTTCATCCACACTGAGAGCGTGGTGATTAAATTTGGCTTGTCACCTAAAACACTCACAAACTTTTACAGGTGCACAATCGAGAACATCCTGTCAGTCTGTATCACCACCTGGTACGGCAACTGCACCACCCTCAACAGCAAGGCTCTCCAGAGGGTAGTGAGGTCTGCACAACGCATCACCGGGGGCAAACTACCTGCCCTTCAGGACACCTACACCACCCAATGTCACAGGAAGGCCAAAAAGATCATCAAGGACAACAACCACCCCGAGCCACTACCTGTTCACCCCATTATCATCCAGAAGGCGAGGTCAGTACAGGTACATTAAAGCTGGGACCGAGAGACTGAAAAACAGCTTCTATCACTAAAATAGAGAGGCTGCTGCCAACATACAGACTCAAATTTCTGGCCACTTTAATAAATGGATGTAATAAATGTATCACTAGTCACTTTAAATTACCCCACTATAATAATGTTTACATATCCTACATTACTCATCTCATATTCATATACTGTATTGTATACCATCTACTGCATCTTGCCTGTGCCGCACGGCCATCGCTCATCCATATATTTATATGTGCATATATTTATTCATCCCTTTACATTTGTGTGTATAAGATATTTGTTGCGAATGTGTTATATTACTTGTTAGATACTACTGCACAGTCGGAACTAGAAACATAAGCATTTCGCTACACTCACATTAACATCTGCTAACCGTGTGTATGCGACCAATAAAATGTGATTTGATTTGAATTTACGCGATACAAATTGAATAGGGCCCTTAGTTCAACTGAGGTTCCCCATCAGAACCCAAAATATAATCTTGTTTCAAAACATGGCTAAAACTTTAATTTTGATATCATGGATGGTCGGTCCTTAAATCCATAGATATGTCTATAAATTTGAGAGTGGTTACATTTTTGAACTGCAATTTCCCCTCTAAAGTGGAGTTATTTTTATTTTTTTAATTAAATAAATGTCACTGTAGATCAAGGTTGAGTAGGTTACTTTCTAAATGTAATCCATTACAGTTACTAGTTACCTCTCCAAAATTGTAATTTGTAACAAAATCTGATTACTTTCCCCTTAAGAGGCATTAGAAGACGACAAAACGGATCCATGAAATGCATTTGGTGTGTCATAGTGGTCTTTGACTTAGGGCCCGATTCAATTTGATCTGCTTTAGCCGTCATCCACAAAGCTGATGTTTTGACGGTGTCAGAGGTGGAACATCATTAGAGCTGTCAAATCTGCAATCGGCTCTTGGTATTATACCTAAAGCAGACATTGACATTGGCTGCGAGTAACTGAAAGGTCGTTAGTTTGAATCCCTGAGCCGGCAAGGTGGATAAATCCTCCGTTCTGCCCTTGAGCAAGGAAGTTAACCCCCCAACAACACCTTCTCCCCAGGCGCCAATGACATGGATGTTGATTAAAGAGAGGTTGGGTTAAATGCAGAAGGCGCATTTCGATTGAATGTATTCAGTTGTGCAACTGATTAGGTAACCCCTTTCCCTTCCCACAGAGAAAACTCATTCAGCCTTGTTTGATAACTGGAATGTGAGATGTAATCTACACACACACACACACACACCTTTTTCTGTGTGTTTTTGTGTGTTGGATGTTTGTTGCAGCTTATGTTTGTTGCAGCTCATCCTCCTCCACAACCAGAAGGTGTGTCGTGTGCATCCTGCATTAGCTTTGTCTGTCAGGCTGTTGTGTCCTTCAGTCACTGACTCTCATTGGTGCTTCTGATGATGATGATCTCCCTGTCTGTCTCTGAATACACTCCAACCTCTTCTGGTTATGTCCTCTGTTGTCGTTCTTCTTTTCTGTTATGATTCTAACGTTTCTATGGTTTCTTTTACTCTTCTCCTCCTCTTTTCCTCCTGTCTCCTGTGTGCTGCTGCTTCCTCTTGTCGTGGCATCCCTCCTTCCTCCTCCTCCTCTTCTTTCTCTCCTCCGCCTGCAGCCTAGCTCCCAGGTAAGTATCGAACCCATTTTGGCATGCCCCCCCACCAACACCATTCACCTCCATTCCTCCACTTGGCAGGTGCAACTACCCCCCTCCCATTCTAACTCTTGCTGCCTGTCTCCTGTATTATGTTTCCTGTATGTCTCCAGAATGTTTTTCATTGATTTTACATCAAAATGTCAGTGTAATTGACAGTACCTGTATGTCTAACCTGAGTTTCCTGTGGTATGTTGTGTTCGTCTCTACGTGTTTCTAATGAGTCTCACAGTCACCTTGTATTTAACATTTATATGTGTGTTATGCTGTTGGAGTTCTGTGTCTTGTTCACGTGTTATACTGTATCTACAGACAACGTGCAGTAGACAAAGTATTAGTAATGCCTCAAAAGTTGTTTCCCCAACACAAAGGGACATAATCCGGAACGATTGGTATCAGTTGTCCTTGTTGTGGTGTCGTATAAAGATGGGTAGTATGACTGTAGAGGGTTGAACTCTGACCTCCTCTGTGGTACTCCATCCAGGCAGGGCAAGGAGGGAGTTACTAAGAAGGGGGGTCCCAACCTCAAACTAGGCCCCCAGGGGGACAAGAAGCCTGATCAGATAATGGGGGATCCTCGGAAGGACAACACCATGGACTCATATATGAGAAAGATTTCTCATCATAGTTTAACAAGGTAGTGCATGTAGAGGAGCGAAAGAAAGTGAGGGGATATAGGGAGAGGAGAAAGAGAGAGAGACAGAGAGAGAGCGAGAGAGAGAGAGACAGAGGGAGAGAGAGAGACAGAGAGGGAGTGTGTGTGAGTAATCACATCCTCTGTTTGTGTATCAGCTGGAGGAGATGATGAACACCTTGGAGAGGACCAGACAGGAGCTGGACGCCACCAAGCAGCGCCCCTCATCTACCCAGCAGTCCCTGCAGGAGAGAGACGGTCACCTGACAAAAATGAGGCAGGAGGACAGGAAACAGTTGGAGGAGATCCTGGAAATGAAGTATGCCACAGGAAATCATACTCTACATAAGCAGAGCAATGAAAACTATTGATATTCTTCATATTCATGTTATATTTATTCAGGGTTTTCAAGAGGGGCTGCGGCAAATCATTCATGTAGCACAAGAATATGAAGCAGAACTTGCTTGGCCTTGTGAATGTTTAAACGCCATCTCATGATCAATCTTTGGATGTGAAAAGAGGCATGTCTTGCCTCTCTCCCTTCCTCTCTCTCTCTCTATCTCTTGCTTTCCCTCTCTCTCTCGCTCTCTCTCACTCTCTCACTCTTCCTCTCTCTCCTCAGGCAACAGGCCCTGCTGGCAGTGATCAGTCAGAAGGACGCTAACATCGCTCTGCTAGAGCTGTTTGCCTCTGGGAAGATGAAGACCCAGGAAGAGGTTTTGGCTCTGAAGAGGGAGAAGGACAGACGGATGTACCAACTCAAACAGCAGGTCAGGACTGGTGACAAAATGCAGGTGGACCTTGTATTCAACCATTATTCAGGGTTGATGTCAATTCCATTTCAATTAAGTCAACTCAGTAAGTCAAAATAAAATTCCAATTCTCTTTCTTTCTTATTGAAGAGTATTTAACATTTTAATTTTAATTTCAGTGATCTTCCTGAATTGACTGAATTGAAATGGAATTGACCCCAACCCTGCCTTTATGTATACAGGAGATCCAACATGTTGCAGGATGGACTTGCTCACGATAGCAGCAGTGGTCCGTTTTAACCTTTATTTCAACTACTTAGTTGCTACTCTCTCTCTTCTAACTAGATACATTCCTTGTCATTAGGTTCCCATAATGACTAAGTCATTGTTTGGTCTCTCGTGTTAAATTGTAGCACTGACATGTTTGTGTTTTGTTCCACAGACACAGAGCAGGATGAAGCTGATTGCTGACAACTATGAAGACGACCACTACCACCCCCATCCTCCTCATCACACCCAACCCCAGCAACCCCACCCGGGCCCCCAGGCTCAGCTCCCCCAGCCACAGTATCAGCAACAGCCCCCATACCCCCATGCCCCACACTCCCAGCACTCCCAGCACCTCCAGCCCCAACCCCAATAACACCAAGCACCCTCCGCAGCCTCAACAGCAGTACCCCCCTCATCCACAGCAGCATCCACAGGGGCATCTCCAGTGGCCCCCGCCTCAGCAACAACAACACCAACCACGGCCCCAGCACCCGCAGCAAGTGCAGACCCCACACCCACAAAACAACACGCACACCCAGGACAGCATCCACATGGGCCTCCACCACAGCAGCAGCACCCCACCTACAACAGCACCCCCAACAGTACCCACAACAGCATCCACAGCAGGTTCCCACAGCCCCCTCAGCAAGCCCCCCACCCGCAGCACCCACATCCCCAGCAGCACCCCCACCACACGCCCTTTAACAACACGGCGGGCACCACTGCCACCCGCCCCCACACCACCGCGAAAGACCAGGGCCTGCCAGAGGACCCCCCCATGCCGGCCATCGCCCCTCCCCCGACCAGGTTAGATGTCTCCCTCTGTTGTGTTTACAATCAGGGCCTGGAACCATCCTCTCTGTGGTGTGGTGGTCTAATAGCTACAGTGTTGCATTGTGGGTCTAAATCTACACAGTGTCTCAAATGGCACCCTATTCAGTAGTGAAGTACTTTTGTGCATTATTTCCCTACACCACATGGTATATCAGCACGGTAGAGTTCAATGGTTATAGTTCATTCTTACTTATACAACGGGTGGGTCTAATCCTGAATGCTGATTGGTTGGAAGTGCATTCCAGCCTGTGTCTATTGCACAATTTACCACCGGCAAAATCTATGACGTTAAAATGCATATTTTATTTGCGCAATCCACTATCTCATCAGGAAGGGAAATTATAAACTTGATCTCCACTATAAAAAGCATCGAGACATTATCTCACATTTAATTTTAATAAAATATATTTTATTGTATAAACCTTAATGTTTCAATATTCAAATTAGATCTCCAACTGTTCCATAGTAATGAACGTGTAGGGGTTGGGAGTTGTTTCTCAGCCAGTCTAAATCATGAATCAGCTGGCATCATTTTTATGGATATATAAACAAAGAAATGTGAATTGAAAAGAAGTGGAGCTACTTTGAAGTCTTTCCAGCTTCAGTTTGAAGTTAGAGAGAGCATATTTTAGATGGCTAGCTAGCAATTAAGGGACAAGAACGTTACCAGCCAGTATGGCAATGGAACATTTAGAATGAACGACTGGGTCGCATCCATAGATGCAGAACAAAAAGACTGAATGACTTGGTCGCGTCTCTGGCAACCGAACCAGTAGAACGAACAACCAGCCGGCTTGGATAGCAACCTTAGATTTGTTTCAGGAAAATATCGTGTGGAAGGATGAAATAGTATGAATAAATTAATCAGAATTACTTTTTTATCAAAACATGTCAATCATAATTTGAATATGTTGGTAACATGTCTCGGGCTTAACAACACCCGTGCCAATATATCCTTCAAACAACGGCTTCTCGGGCATTAGCACTTAAAGGTTCTATGTTTTGAAAACATTATTGGCATTGTGGAATTTGATTTTCATAATAGCAAGCGTGGATTTATGGTTTGGTTAGCTAAACTAGCAAGTCTGTTTGTTTGGATACCAAGGCAACTACTGTATCTATCTAGTAAACTTGTTAACTACCTCATTGGATGTTTCTAGTGGCAAATGTGTTACTGCATATCCTTGGACATCCTGCAATAATTTGCTGTTGAGACAGTTCTGTATTTTTTTTTTTCATGGTAATTCACCCTTACGAAAAAAATATTGCAGTCAGAGAGCAGTATAACTGCAGTACACTACAGTATAACTGCAGTTAGTGTGCAGTGTAACTGCAGTTAGAGTGCTGTATAAATGCAGTATGCTGCAAATATTCCGTCCAAAATAACATTTTTTTTACTGCAGTAATTTTGCAGTTTAACTGCATTTACAGCGCAGTATAACTGCTGTTCAACTGCAGTTATTCTGCAATTGCTGAGTCCAAAATACCACAGTCGACTGCAGTTACTGCGCTTTTACTGCAGTTTTAAGCTGTTATCATTTTCTGTACAGGATCACTACGGAGCTATAGCCGGTGCGTCGAGCAACACACATTCCACGTCATTCATTATTTTCCATAGAATGCATATCCCTCGTTGACTAATACATAACCTTTGACTTATACTAACTTCTTTCTACTCTCTTCACTTCCTGCTGACCTTCTCTGCCGGCCATATAACACTGTCACGATAGGATGACGAGGAGGGCATTTGGGCGTAATCGTGTCCATGACAACCAAAGCTCTGACGTTCAGAGGGGTGAGATGTTTTGAAACAACTTCCTGCTTTTTCTCGTTCTCTTCATTTTTTTCTCTTCTGTTCTCTCTCTGTGTTAGGAGTGGGCTGTGGTAAAAAATGTTTTTCTGACTGATAAGTAACCCTCCCTCCCTCCCTCCCTCCCTCCCACAACTGCAAGGCTCTCCAGAGAGTAGTCTCTCCTACTTATTGACTCCCTCCTTCCTCCTCCTCCTCATCTTCTTCATCCCCCCTTTCTTCTTCTCTTTCAGCTGTCTGTGCTAACCCAAATCCAAACCGAGTGACTCGTTTTGTCCTTCTCAACAAGGAGGCCTGTGCCTCGTTCATATTGTATACACATATACATACACACACACACACACACACACTATATATAGTGTGTGTGTGACACATATATATATATATATATAGAGAGAGAGAGAGACCGAAACATCTATGGAGTGTGTCTATGTGTGTTCAGAATTTTGTCAATAACAAAACATATTGAGCATAAAAACACGTTTTATTTAAATGTTTTAACTGGTCAAAGGATAGTGTGTGGAGTGACATATGTGACTTTCCTCTGTTTTGTACATTACAAGAAAAAACTCCTTATCAGAAAGCACTCAACTGTCACATATCTCACCACATCTGGGTACACCAGGACAACAGCATTGAAGACGACAACAAACAAAACACACAACACAGAGACTGGCTGGACAATGCATCTGCAATGACGGAGTCACTCCAAACCTCCACTTTAACAAAGGTAGTGATAGTCCTCACTCACAAGTGCAAGTTTCTATCCGCTGTGCTGCAGAAAATAATATCTTTGGTACTTTAGTGAGCTGCAAAAATAGGATCTATTCCCCTCTGTACAGAGACTCCACCCTGCAGAGACTTCCCTGTCTGTGGTTCTCACAAAGGATAGTCTGGCCTAAGAAACCTTGAGACACAGGCCAAAGGAAAGGACTGCGAAAATGATTACATTCTCATTTAGATGAGCTAATGTTACACTGTGTGAAATCTATTTTGAGACTCTCTCACATACACACACGTGCACGTTCTCTCTCACACACGCATGCACGCACACGCACACACACACACACACACACACCATTGGGTTAGAGTGAGACCTGAGTCTCTGTACAGAGGGGAAGACATCCTATTTTTGGCTATGCCGGATTAAGTGATATGACATGCTATTCTACAGAATAATTTCTCTGTAATTAATATTACCTGATTAAACTAATCATGTAATTAGCTAGAGAGTCGGGGCACCACGAAATAATGTTTATAGAGCTGTTATCTTCTGAATACACTCTTAACTTCTTAGTGATCCCTTCGCGCGCCAATCCCTTGATCCCTTCGCGCGCCGTTAACGGGATTGATTTGACAACACCCAGTGAAATAGAAGTGTGATAAATTCAACAACAGAAATACTCATAATAATAATTAATAAATCATACAAGTGTTAACAATAGGTTTAAAGATGAACTTCTTGTTAATCCAGCCACAGTGTCAGATTTCAAAAAGGCTTTACAGCGAAAGCAAACCATGCTATTATCTGAGGACAGCGCCCAGCATACCAACACATGAAAATCATAATTCAACCCGCCAGGCGTGACACAAAAGTCAAGAATAACGATATAATTCATGCCTTACCTTTGAAAATCTTCTTCTGTTGGCACTCCAATATGTCCATTAAACATCACAAATGGTCCTTTTGTTCGATAAATTGTCGTTCTATCCCCAAAATGTCCATTTATTTGGCACGTTTCATTCAGAAAATACACCGGTTCCAACTCGCGCAACATGACTACAAAGTATCTAATAATTTACCTGTAAATGCTATCCAAACATTTCAAACAACTGTCCTAATCCAACTTTAGGGATTTTTTACCCTGTTGAATGTAGGGGGCAGTATTTTGATGTTGGATGAAAAATGTACCCAAATGAAACTGCCTATTTCTCATGCCCAGAATCTAGAATAGGCATGTAATTGTCAGATTAGGATAGAAAACTCTAAAGTTTCCAAAACGGTCAAAATATTGTCTGTGAGTATTACAGAACTGATATTACAGGCGAAAACCTGAGGAAAATCCAACCTGGAAGTGTTGTTTTTCCTGAAAGCTCTCTGTTCCATAGCCTGCCTTTGCACCATATCAACCAGATTCCTTTTCCTATGGCTTCCCCATGGTTTGAACAGTCTTTAGCTTTTATTTTGAAAAATGAGTGAGAAAGATCACAATGCGTCATTGGATGGCTGGGTGCCAGCAGCGTTTTGCATGTGCAACAGCTCGGAGCAGACATTTTCTCTCTCTCTCCTATTGAAGAAGCTACAGTCCGGTTGAAATATTATCGGTTATATATTGTAAAAACAACCTGAGGATTGATTATAATAAACATTTGACATGTTTCTACAAACTTTACGGATACTATTTGGAATTTCCGTCTGCCCGGTCTTGACCGCTCAAGCCTGTGGATTTCTGAACATAACGCGCCAACCAAATGAAGGTATTTTAGATATAAAAATAATCTTTATGGAACAAAAGTAACATTTATTGTGTAACTGGGAGTCTCGTGAGTGCAAAACTCCGAAGATCATCAAAGGTAAGCGATTCATTTTATTGCTTTTCTGACTTTCATGACCAATCTACTTGGCTGCTAGCTGTTTGTTGTGTTTTGTCTGCTGAGAGAGATGTCCTTACATAAACGGTTGGTATGCTTTCGATTATTTCAAAAAGCTTTTTTGAAATCTGACACGCCAGGTGGATTAACAACAAGCTGTGTTTTACTATATTGCACTTGTGATTTCATGAAAATTAAATATAATTTAATTTGAATTTGGCGCTCTGCAATTCAGCGGATGTTGACGAAAATGATCCTGCTAATGGGATGGGTGCATCAAGAAGTTAACGTAAATAATCAATAAAATTTAAGTTTAAGACGGGATAAACTGTGTTCAATACAGGACGAAAACAAAGTGGAGCGAGCTTTCAGGTCGTGCGCCACAACCACAACAGAACACTAGACTCGACCCTCGTTCTGAACAGCCATACTTCTTCATTACTCAAAGGAAAAAAATCAACCAATTGTATTTATTTATTTATTAAATAGCTAAATAATCACACAGAATTAAATTAAACACAGAATGGATAGTACATTGATTACTAATTATGTCATAAATGAAAAACGTCCCTTGTGGACAGAAACGATATGACGGCTGGTTACACAAAGAGAGGGGGTTAGGTTTGAATGAAAGCAAGGGAAGGCAAGGAACAAAGAGTTTTGGGTGTCAATGGGACCTCGTGAGCCATGCTATTGTAAATACAGAATCCTATATATTTTACATAACAGCCCATTTGGAAAAGGAAAATGCTAGGAATATTTACTCTGAGCTGCGCTTCAATGGGTTGGTCGTAGATGGAAGGCCGTGTTGCCCAACAGAGATCTTCCTGTCCTCTGAAGAATGTCTCTGGTGGTAAACTGGATACGTTGTCCGGCCTTTCCTAGCCCACGTTTACCGTGGCTGCGGCTAACTCAATTGGCTAGGAGGTATCACTTCCGAAGTGAATAGGAGTTCAACGTTCATACCAAGTTGCCATACTTTTAAGCTCGTGCTATATTCTGTTAGGTTATCATCTGAGCCCTTTTAACGTGGGACCGTCGTCCTCACGTCTTCGGGAACAGAAAGGTATATTTTCGTCAAGGGCTTTATATAGGAGGGGAGAGAAGGGCGTATTTCATAGTTTATAACCAATGTCTCTTCACATGGGCGGGCCACTGAGCAGAGCTTTAACCTTATGAAAACCCAATTCTCTCATTTGGAAGCTAAAATTACATTTAATCTGTTCACAAGTAGTTGCTTATTTAAACATTTAAATTGCACAACAATTCCATGTGAATCTGATAGAATGTGTAGACTTTCCAAGATACAGTTCATGTCGTCCTGTCATCAGTCATAATGTCTCAGACGCCAACTTATCTGGCATCATCATATTTTCAACTGGTTGGATTACCGAAATATGGTTCCTTTCCCCCCACCTTTTGATTTTCCCAGACTCTCTATGTTTAACAAAGGCTTTTCAAGAGTCCTTCGGTAGAGCCAAGAGAGAGGAAAGGGAGAAAGGTATTTATGGGGTGGGGTCATAAACCTTACCCAAATCCCAACGTCATGACACTGTCATCTGTTCAGTAAAAGGCTAGTTAACTTAATATGGAGATGTCATTCACTGTCTCTCAGTGTTCTATGTTTGTGGGTACAATGATATTGATGAAGGGAACATGAGACTTAGACAATATTCGAGATTTAACACATCGCCGTAGTGTGAAATATTATTTTCCTCCGATCTCACAGACTTTCCTCAGCCTAGTCTGAGAGTGTGTCCTACAGTCATCAGAGAGAGAGAGACTCAGTTTAGTTAAGCTGAGCTGTCTGAATCCTCCTTTTGTCTCTGTATCTCAGTGTTTCTTCTACATAGTGGGAAGAGTGAACTTACTCTAGCTTCATTCTGTAGACATACACTCACAGGAGCTCAGCTGCTCAGATGAACAGGTCAAAGTTCACCAGCTGAGGTCAAAATACAATGGCGGTACAGTGCTACAGGTTCACAGTTTAGATCCATATACAGTGAGCCTTCTGCAGTCTCTATGCAGGGTAAGAATACTATTTCAATAGTTGTAAACCACGTACTGTTGTGCCATTACTACCATGTTCCTCTTGGGATATTTCATCATACTGTTTGTAAGCTATTACATGAAGCAACTAAGGAATATATTATCTCCTTAATTTCCCATACTGTCGCTGTAAGAGGTAATGGACTCAAGATCCTTTAAAGGATAGTATGAGATTTAGTCAATTAAGCCCTTTTTCTACTTAGCCAGAGTCAGATGAAATCATGGAAACTAAGTTGAAGGTAGTTTCGCAAGTTATAACTAGTCCTAACCCTAGTTAGCAAATACAATTTCTAAAAACAACAAAATGCCAACCCCTCAATTATTCTATTCTCACAGACCTTCCTAAGATGAAAGTGAGTTCTGGAGTCATCAGAGAGAGAGAGAGACTCAGTTCAGCTGAGCTGTCAAACTCAAATGTAATCGAAGCCATGTAATTATGCAACATATCAGCTGTTAAAGACAAATAGCCTGAGACAAAAGTAGTGACTGAGAAATTATTCTGAATGTTCCTCTGCAACATTAGCCACACTTTCCGTATGAGACTGGTTTCTACTATCTGTGGTTTTCCTGTGAACAAGTTCCACATCTACTTCTCTATTCAAACAACCCTCTGACACAGTCACCATCTTCTGTGAAGTCAGACTAACAGTCTGTAGATGTCTGATAAATGGTGTTGTTCATCCCTGATATGGCTGGTCATCTGTTTCTGGTCATCCTCCTTTTCGGTGAGTTATTCCTCCATTCCAAGTTCCATCATCTGTTAGTTCTTCAGGATTCTCTCTCCTCTTTTAATATTTTACTTCAGGAATTCTTTATATATTTCAGAATCTCATGTCTGTAATAATTGTGTCTTATTCCATTGATCATCTTATTGATGTATTTTTCTCTATCATTATATTTTGTTCAGATCAGAATGACTACTGCTTGATAGCGTGCCCATGGATCCATTGTAGTATATGATACTTTACCAACTTCTACAAAGTGTTCTTGTCTATCATGCTATTTTTGAATGGCACATTTACCTGATCACGACCTATTGTGTTATTTCCAGTCACCTTCCAATACATCGAAGCCCAAGGTCCTTGTGAGTGTTTTTTACTTTTACTAAATAATAATACCATCAATCAATCAAAGTTATCTTGTTAACGCAAACTACATAACTGTGGATGCAAAGACAACAGTGAATTAATTATTTTTCTTTTTCAAATGTATATCAGGTGCTGCAATATCTATGAGTACTTACATAGCACACTCCATCATCCCCCACACCATACATCGATTTCATTTCATACGCAAGAATGTAAGGAATTAAGTGAAAGGAAATCGTTGTAAACACACAGCACACATGATTAAATGGCACTCATAAATAGGAATGATATCAAATAAGACATGCTGATACGTAATATAAAGAGAATGGCAGGGCCTAGTTTAGTAAGAGTCAGTGTCACTTGTGACATATACATTACATTCAAGAAGAGTGATGCAAAAAGGAGTCTCTGTCCTTTCCCAACAGATCCAAAACCAGACATTACAGTCAATATTGTTGAGTACTTCAACATCATCTGTTTGATTCCTGGGTCCGTCAGTCCTGACACCACCTGTAAGTTGGAGAGGAGAGTCAGCCATCCTTCACAGTAAAGATCACGAAGAGAAAATCCACCTCAGCATCCGGACAGGAGTTCTGTCTATTCACTCCAAAACATAGTGATCTGATCAGTCGTCTACAGTCAGTGAGGCGTAAGGAGGTGAGCTGTGACTACAGATTGAGCTCAGGACCAAACTCTCCCTCTCCACACAGTGAAGGGTACAGCTTTGCACGTGAGTCATTATCTAAACAAATCTATCAGTGCTGCAGGTCTTTATGATCTGACTCACTTTGATTTTAGCATCTTCTTAGTATGACTTTATTGATTCTGACCAACAAACTTCAATCTCAAATGATTTCAGATCTGGTGGGAGTTCACATCAGCGATCCAACAACTATACAGACACCTTCTATAGCAGGTAGTCCACATGCAGCTGTTACACATGTTTACCTTTGTTTCATTATGATTTTTAACAGAACACTGTTGTTGTGATAAAATGATTCACATTATCCTAGCACAACAGTGAATCCTACAACAGGTGTTTTGGTCCTCTAGAGACAATTTTCATTTTAATTGAAAATATCAAATTGTAAGTACACAACACGTCAACTACCTATTACCTATGAGTCTAAATATTAAAAAGTCTTAATTAATGAATTATCAATATGAATAATGTACCTCAACTCAAACCACAGATTTG
>NC_088410.1:40058479-40177137 GCF_034236695.1 Oncorhynchus nerka | reverse complement strand
CTGTTCAGGGTCCTGTTGGTTCAAGACTTGGTGCATTGTCACTGCTTGTCATATGGTAGCAGAGACAACAGTCTGTAGAAATGTAACCACTCTCAAAATCATAGACAGAGCTATGGATGCGAGGACTGACCATACATTATATTAAAATTATAGTTGTAAGCAATATTTTGAGGCTATATAGTTGTTTGTTTACATGTCCTTCTTTTCCAAACATTGGGTTAAATCAAGCTTGTATTTTGGGTTATTATGGGTTACAAAGGTGGCAAGAATCAATGTGTACATATCATTAATTAATGAGTCAAAAATGTATATAGCAACTGCAGATTGTCCCTTTAACCAATTTCCACCCAGGAAATAGTGTCTGTAGGTGCTGTCACAAAGTACAAATTCAACACAGTTGTCATTGACTTGTTGGATATTGATTTCCCGCTGAGCAAACTTTTTCTGTACTTACAACATTTTAATAAATTATTTTTCTATCAGGTTTTTGTTTGGTAGATCTCATTTTGTTATTGAAAATGTTGTCCGATTTTTGATTTGGGAAAACCTCAACAAACAAACAAGGAGAGAAGCTGAAAAGTCCAAAAACCATCCCAAATTAAAAGTTAATGGGATTCTAACTCAAGACTGTAATTTTATATCCACCATTATTAAAAATGTCCTTGTAGACTCTGTCAGGGAACTGTCTCAAGGATTTTCAAACAAGACCACAACTCTCACTCCTATGGAAAATAACAAATCAATATTCAGAATATCCGAAGTTTCAGCATCAGCAGTGGACAGTATTATCAGCTGCTTCACGAACTCTAGAACAAAATATTTACAGTGCCTTCAGAAATTATTCACACCCCTCGAATTTTTCCAAATGTTATTGTGTTACAGCCTGAAATTAAAATGGATTCAATTGAGATTAGTCACGGGCCTACACACAATTCCCCATAATGTCCAAGTGGAAATGTGTTTTTATTTGATTTTTAATTTCCACAAATTAATTTGAAAATGAACAACTGAAATGTCTTGAGTCAATAAGTATTCAACCCCTTTGTTATGACAAGCCTGAATCAGTTCAGGAGTGAAAATGTCCTTATTAAGTCACATAATACGTTGCATGGACTCACTCTGTGTGTAATAATAGATTCTTACATGACTACCTCATCTCTGTACCCCTTTTATACAATTATCTGTAAGGTCTCTCAGTCGAACAGTGAATTTCAAACACAGATTCAACCACAGAGACCAGGGAGGTTTTCCAATGCCTCACAAAGAAGGGCACCTATTGGTACATGGATAGAAAAAAAGCATGGGGAAGTTATTAATTAACTAAATAACATCAAACACCAGGCCAAATCTACACTGGAGTTGCTTACCAAGAATACAGTGAATATTCCTGAGTGGCCGAGATACAGTTTTGACTTAAATCTGCTTGAAAATCTATAGTGAGACTTGAAAATGGTTGTCTAGCAATGATCAACAACCAATTTGACAGAGCTTGAAGAATTAAGAAAATAATATAATTGGCAAATATTGTACAATCCAGGTGTGCAAGTTTTTAGAGACCTGTCCAGAAAGACTCTGTAATCACTGCCAACTGTGATTCCAACATTTGTTGTGAATACTTATGTAAATTAGATATTTCTGTATTTCATTTTCAATAAATTAGCAAAAATACCTATAAACATGTTTTCACTTTGTCATTGTGGGGGTAATGTGTGTAGATAAGTGACAAATATTTTTTTCTCCATTTTGAATTCAGGATGTAGCTTATTAGAAGATCCAGGATATGTTACTGCTGTTATCAAGCTCATTCTCTCAAGACGGTACATCTAGTGTGTGTGTGTGGATATGTGTACTACTATTACTGCTCAATCTGATGTAATTTGCTCTGCATCTGTATTATGGTCAATTCACGTTGTTCATACTGAATAGAAACACGAAATAAAACAATATTATGAAACATGTATGATGTAATTGAAACACTGCTAAACATGTAAGATTAACAAAAAACGACTAAACATGTCTTATGCTTGATAGTTTATTGGAGGATCACAATATGACAATACAACCATACAATTATTTATCCACTAACTTGACCAATCAACTCTCATGTGTCAGGACATAAAGTACATGTTCATGGATAAAACATATTTTCTTCAGAATGTTGATGAGTTCTTCTCAGTACCAAAGTACCAATGAACTGTATTACTGTTATTTGTTTTGACAATCATTGATTGATGGATGTTGGAATGATTCACTGAGGTAATGTTAGTGATGACTTCAGAGGTGATAGCTGATTCCATATGGAGACTGAAAAGGATCCTTGGCATCCCCATGCTGGTCGCTTCTCACCTAATAAGGCACTTGGCTACGTTCCAAAGCGTGCCCCAAACTGTCGAATACAGTTTTAAATCATCATTATGGAAAATACCTTTTTTTAAAGCTAAACATTTGAAAATGACTCCAACATTTTCAAAACATATCACAATTATAAGTGACTACCTTTTAAACTTACTGCTGTAAGACCAGTATTTGACTACCATTTAAAACATATTTTCCCTCTACGGAACATGATGCTAATTAACTGTAGAGATCGAGTTAGCCATGTTACTCCCTCCACATTTCCTACCACCCTCTGCTAACCTCCCGTTGACAATTTACTGTTGCTAAGACAGACAGACAGACAGACAGACAGACAGACAGACAGACAGACAGACAGACAGACAGACAGACAGATAGATAGATAGATAGATAGATAGATAGATAGATAGATAGATAGATAGATAGATAGATAGATAGATAGATAGATAGATAGATAGATAGATAGATAGATAGATAGATGGCTCACATGGTGCTTCATCTTCTGAGGGGCTGGTCTTCAGAGTAGCCAACTTTGCCAAAAAGGCAGCCTTTCCATCTTTTACATCATCCTCCTGCAGGAGAGCTGAGGAAGAAAGATTTTTAATTTGACTAGATTTTATCAGATTAAACCCGGGCAGTAAAGTAGTACACATTTACAAACAAGACATACCTTCCTCAGAGTTATTTTCATTGAGGGAGCTTGCTAACAGGACACCCACTAGAGCGAACAGCAGTAACATACTCTGGATCTTCATCCTTTACTAAAGCACATAGAGCACAACTTGTTAACACACACACACACACACACACACACACACACACACACACACACACGTCCACCTACACCTCTCCATCCATTCCTACCAGTCCACTTGTATACACCTGCCCACTTCTATATACACCTTTACAAAGAAGATTCTCAGTGAAAACAAAAATACCTCTTTCAGTTGGACGATGCTGTCTGATTGATGGCTGTTTATCTGGATGATGTCTTCTGGACGTCAGTAGTAGTGTGGTGTCTCTCTGCCCTCTGCAGCCCTGTTTTATACTCTTTCTGCAGCTACTGTACCTGCCCCACCCATCCACACCTCTCACAGCCGATTAACAAGCAAAATGACATTACAGCCATAGCAGTAACCGCAGTCATGCACAGCCTGAAGTTTATGACCTCCCTCCAGGCAAAACTTCAGTCAATATTATGGTTTCCTAGTTATTTCAACTGAATTTGTGACCTGGAGCTTGGATAGACTTGAATTTATAAATGGTGGTAAGCACTTTATTTTAAGGCTGTATCCATAATCCATTCATAACACATTTATGAATCCAATCATTACACCTTTTATTTATTTTATTGAAACTTTATTTAACCAGGTTAGTCTCGTTAAAAAAAAAAAAATCTCATATTCAAGAGAGACCTGGAACAAGACAGCAGCGTCAAATCATATTGTATTTGTTACATAGGCCGAAAACAACAGGTGCAGCTGTTTAACTTTTTGAGGATCTGAGGACCCATGCCAAATCTTTTCATTCTCCTGAAGGGGAATAGGCATTGTTGTGCCCTCTTCACGTCTGTCTTGTTGTGTTTGGACCATAGTTTGTTGGTGATGTGGACACCAAGGAACTTGAAGCTCTCAACCTGCTCCACTACAGCCCTGTCGATGAGAATGTGGGCATGCTCGGCCCTCCTTTTCCTGTAGTCCACAATCTTCTTCTTTGTCTTGATCACGTTGAGGTAGATGTTGTTATCCTGGCCCCACACTGCCAGGTTATGACCTCCTCCCATAGGCTGTCTCATCGTTGTCGGTGATCAGGCCTACCAATGTTGTGTCATCGGCAAATTTAATGATGGTGTTGGAGTCGTGCTTGGCCATGAATCAAATCAAATCAAATCAAATGTATTTATATAGCCCTTCGTACATCAGCTGATATCTCAAAGTGCTGTACAGAAACCCAGCCTAAAACCCCAAACAGCAAGCAATGCAGGTGTAGAAGCACGGTGGCTAGGAAAAACTCCCTAGAAAGGCCAAAACCTAGGAAGAAACCTAGAGAGGAACCAGGCTATGTGGGGTGGCCAGTCCTCTTCTGGCTGTGCAGGGTGGAGATTATAACAGAACATGGCCAAGATGTTCAAATGTTCATAAATGACCAGCATGTTCGAATAATAAGAAGGCAGAACAGTTGAAACTGGAGCAGCAGCATGGCCAGGTGGACTGGGGACAGCAAGGAGTCATCATGTCAGGTAGTCCTGGGGCATGGTCCTAGGACTCAGGTCCTCCGAGAGAGAGAAAGAAAGAGAGAAGGAGAGAATTAGAGAACGCACACTTAGATTCACACAGGACACCGAATAGGACAGGAGAAGTACTCCAGATATAAGAAACTGACCCTAGCCCCCCGACACATAAACTACTGCAGCATAAATACTGGAGGCTGAGACAGGATGCAATCATGGGTGAACAGGGAGTACAGGAGAGAACTGAGCACTTACCCCTGAGGGGCCCCCGTGTTGAGGATCAACGTGGCAGATGTGTTGTTACCTACCCTTACCACCTAGGGGCGGCCCGTCAGGAAGCCTATGATCCAGTTTCATAGGGAGGTGTTTAGTCCCAGGGACCTTAACTTAGTGATGAGCTTTGAGGGCACTATGGTGTTTAACGCTGAGCTGTAGTCAATGAATAGCATTCTCACGTTGGTGTTTCTTTTGTCCAGATGGGAAAGGGAAGTGTGGAGTGCAATAGAGATTGCATCATCTGAGGATCTATTGAGGCAGTATGCAAATTGGTGTGGGTCTAGGGTTTCTGGGATAATGGTGTTGATGTGAGCCATGACCAGCCTTTCAAAGCACTTCATGGCTATAAATGTGAGTGCTACGGGTCGGTAGTCATTTTGTCAGGTTACCTTGGTGTTCTTGGGCACAGTTATGGCTGTCTGCTTGAAACATGTTGGTATTACAGACTCGGTCATGGACAGGTTGAAAAAGACACTTGCCAGCTGGTCAGCACACGCTCGGAGTACACGTCCTGGTAATCCACCTGTTTCAAGGTCTTACTCACATCCGCTGTGAGAGAGCGTAATCACAGTCGTCCGGAACATGCTCTCATGCATGCTTCAGTGTTGCTTGCCTCGAAGCGAGCATAGAAGTAATTTAGCTCGTCTGGTAGGCTCAACCCATCAGTTTCAGACAAACAGCCCCATGACATGAACCAGACGAAGATATATCTATATAAAAAGCTGCACGTCAGTAATGTACATGTACACAACACAGGTCAGAAAAAAACTGAATGCAATACGTCAAAAGACAGGCTCACTATGGTATCAAAATGCTTCAGGTAAAACAACATCCTTACCTAAGTAAGGCAACGCCGACTAGTGACATCGATAACAACTAGAAACAACTAAATGTCTCAACAACTTGTTCATCTATTTGTGCTTTGAACTTCTCTAGGGACACCAGACCCTGGAGTTTTAGGTTGGCTTGGAGGGAATTCCAATACAAGGGGACTGATTCGTGAAAATACTTCCAAGCTCTGTACATTTGTTCAGGACTGTTAGCTTAAAACAAGATTGGTATCTGAGCTTGTAAGTGTTTTAATTTTGCGCTAATAGAGAACAGATAAATTTACAGTTTTTCTAAAATGGCTTTCTATATAAGAATGTACCAGTGTTATAGCCTGTGTGTTGCTAGCTATGTCCACCCAACAGCAATGTAGATATCACATGATACAGTCAAGAGCCTTCAGTGTATTTATTGAGGCTTGACCTTAAATAGTATTACTATAGTCCAACACAGATGGAAAAGTACAATCAATCATCTATTTTATGGTGGCAAAGGAAAAACGAAATTGTGCCCGTAGTAAAGCCCAATACGCAGCTTGCTTTTACCAACAAGGTTCTCTACATGGGGTGTGAAGCTCAACTTCTCGTCCACCTGATCTCCCAAATAATTGAATGTTATTTCTTGTTCTATGGAATGTCCAACCCGAGGTAGTAATGACATGGTTTCAGAGTGTTTAGCTTTGGAAAATACTAGGCATTTGTTTTAGAGGAATTATGAACAAGCTTCAGATCGTACGGATTGTGTTGAATGATGTGTTGAAGGATGTTAAAAGTTGTGAGCTTTTTCAAAAGCCAAACTGCTGCTACTCGAGTAGAGAATAGTGTAATCCACATCTCCATATGTTTTTTAATTTTTTCAAAATGAAGTTAAGAACAAATTATTATTTTCAATGACAGCCTAGTGGGCTAACTGCCTGTTCAGGGGTAGCACATCAGATGTGTATCTTGTCAGCTCAGGGATTTGAACTCACAACCTTCAGGTTACTAGTCCAACACACTAACCACTAGGCTACCCTGCCGTCTTCCAATGCTGTTGAAATAGTAGGTGTATTCATAAGCTGGAAGTTTAAGTATTAAGTGTCGTCGTCCATTAGTTCACTCCAATTCAGGGAGGGGTGGTAGGGTAGGGAAAAAAATAAAGGAACATATATTAAAAAACAATATATATATATATATTTATTTTAAAAAATCTATGGGGGATTTGAAATGATGCAGACAATTACATTGATAGAAGCCACAATCTATATGCAATAATGAAGCTGATCCACCTCTTAAAAAAAGAATGGAAAACAGCATGATCACTTTAATCGTTGTATTCCTTCTTGCAACTATCTATGCGTTCACCTTTTGCCCTTCGTTTGTGGACTTCAGTGCAGAACATATCAGCTGTCTGTGAAAAAGCAAAAATAACTTTCATAGCCAACATAGATACTAGAAATACAAGTAAAAGTACAACTAAATATAGCTATCTCTCTCTCTTTCTCTAGCTTCTACTTCATTTTTAAAGAAATTAATTTGTTCAAAACTGTTCAACCACTGTGTTTCTCTCTCTTTGACTCAACAACTCACCACATTTTATGTACTGCAGTGCTAGCTAGCTGTAGCTTATGCTTTCAGTACTAGAATGATTATCTGATTCTTTGATTGGGTGGACAACATGTCAGTTCATGACTGCAAGAGCTCTAATAGGTTGGAGGACGTCCCCTAGAAGTTGTTATAATTACTGTGTAAGTCTATGGAAGGGGGTGAGAACCATGAGCCTCCTAGGTTTTGTATTATCAGAAAATGTTATTCATTGGACCTTTCATGTGACTGAGAGACTGCTTATCAACATGGCAATCACGTGCTCTCTCGATTGTCAGTGGAACATCTTATGGATCAATTTTGCGAATGTCTATTTCCTCAATTACTTTTGCAGAAACAGTGTATCAGCCATTTTTGGGGGAAAGTTCAATTTTCACAGGAAACGAGAGGGAGCTTGGTTAGGAAACCTCAGGATCCCGGTTTCTGGCATTAATCCCTAGTGTGTTATGTGTGCTGCCATGTTGTCTTGTAATTCAGCAGAAAATAGCAGAAAATAATTATGTTTAACTTGCCAATATCCTGTAGAAGGAGGATCTGATGTATGATGCAAATTCAATACCTGGCCTAGAGCGTATTCTGGCATGAACAATCTGGTGTAACTGTAATGTCAAGCATCAGCGTGTTCTGTGACATGATATGCCAATATCAATCATTAGTTCTCAGGAAACTAAAAACCTGGTAAATGAATAAAGAAAGTGGTAAATACATTTTTTAATCTAGCCAAGCAGCAAGCAAATTGAGATGAGTCTCTCGGGAAAATATTTAACTATGAATGTTATTTTGTTAAAAATTAATAAAGTAGAGTGCAGTTAACCTCTCTTGGGTAGGGGGCAGTATTTTTACGTACGGATGAAAAGCAAGCCCAAAGAAAACTGCCTGTTACTCAGGCCCAGAAGCTAACATATGCATATAATTTGGATAGAAAACACTCTAAAGTTTCTAAAACTATTAAAAGTATGTCTGTGAGTATAACAGAACTGATATGGCAGGCAAAACCCAGAGGACAAACCATACCCCCTCCCCCCCGAAGAAATTCAGCCTACCACTGTTTTCAATGGCTGTCACTTTTATTATGAGGCGAAATCCTCCTTCCACCAGATGTCAACAGTCTTTAGAAAGAGTTTCTTGCTGTTTTTTTGAAAAATGAGCCAGAAATTGTAGTTTTTCTAGGTGGTTCCATTTTGGCTGTAGTGTTTCCAAGAGCGTGGAAGAGAGCGCGTTCTTTGGTATTTTTCTCCGGTAAAGACAATAACGATTCTCCGTCTTAAATTTTATAATTTATTTACGTATTAGTGTACCTAAGGTTTGATTATAAACACTGTTTGACTTGTTTGGAAAAGATTATTAGTAACGTTTGGGATTCATTTTGTATTCATTTTGATGGAGGGAAACTGGGTGGATTATTGCCTGAAGCGCACCAGCTAAACTGAGTTTTTATGGATATAAAGAAGGACATTATTGAACAAAAGGACCATTTGTATTGTATCTGGGAGATTTTGGAGTGCCAACAGAAGAAGATCATCAAAGGTAAGGCATTTATTATATCACTATTTCTGACATTTTCGTGGCGCACCTGCCTGGCTGAAATATGTTTTTCATGCTTTTGTATGCGGGGCGCTGTCCTCACATAATCGCATGGTGTGCTTTCACAGTAAAGCCTTTTAGAAATCTGACACAGTGGCTGGATTAACAAGAAGTTAAGCTTTATTTATTTATTATTTATTTATTTATTTACGTTGACTGACCAGAAATTCCACAAATTAACTTTTAACAAGGCATACCTGTTAATACCTGTTAATTGAAATACATTCCTCATGAAGCTGGTTGACAGAAAGCCAAGAGTGTGAAAAGCTGTCATCAAGGCAAAAGGTGGCTTAGAAGATTCGCAAATGTAAAATATATCTTGATTTGTTTAACACTTTGGTTACTACATGATTACATATGTAATGGGACGGCAGGTAGCCTACTGGTTAGAGTGTTGGACTAGTGACCGATAGGTTGCACAATCGAATCCCTGAGCTGACAAGGTAAAAATCTGTCGTTCTTCCCCTGAACGAGGCAGTTTACCCACTGTTCCTAGGCTGTTATTGAAAGTAAGATTGTTCTTAACTTACTTGCCTAGTTAAATAAAGGTTAAATAAATCAAAAATACACAAATGTAAAGTATGGAGGAGGAGGTGTGATGGTGCTTTGCTGGTGACACTGACAGTGATTTATTTAGAATTCAAGGCACACTTAACCAGCATGGCTACCACAGCAGTCTGCAGCGGTACGCCATCCCATCTGGTTTGTGCTTAGTGGGACTGTCATTTGTTTTTGAACAGGACAATGACCCAACACAGCTCCAGGCTGGGTAAGGGCTATTTGACCAGGGAGAGTGATGGAGTGCTGCATCAGATGACCTGGCCTCCATAATCACCCGACCTCGACCCAAATTGTATAGTCATGTTAACATTGTAACACTGAATGAAAAACACTGCTAGACATGTATGTGTGAAAGGCCTATTTTATTGGAGGATCACAATACAACATTGCCATCATGAATGGATGAATGTGGGATTTGTAGAGTAATGTTAGTTATGTTGATTCCATATGGAGACCAGGAAAGAATCGTCCGTGACCCCATTCTGGTACCTCATCATCATCATCCATGATGATGTCCACGATGATGTCCATGATGATGTCCATGATGATGTCTGAACCATGATGCTAATCAACAGGAGACATGGAATTAGCCTTCACCCTTTTTATAAACCTCTAGTAACTTATCTTTGGCATGCATGTACATACGTTGTGCTTCATCTTCTGCAATGGCATTCACAAGTCCATTCTCCACCTTCTCCATGGCACTATCCTCTTGGGGAAGATTTGTCATCATATCAAATTATTTCAGATCAAAACCAGGAGTAATAGTACACACTCACACACACATGCACACAATAGACATACCTTCCTTAGCGTTATCTTCATTGAGGGAGCTTGCTAACAGGACACCCACTAGAGCGAACAGCAGTAGCATACTCTGGATCTTCATCCTTTACTGAACCACATAGAGCATGGCATTTTAAAACACACACTGATCATCATCCTCTAGAAAATGAGATAAACCGTGTTGTTAGCATGTCACATTATACAGTTGTCCACCAATCTACTCTTGTATGCAACAACCAGTCCAGCCATACACACCTGTCCACACCTATATACATCTGAGAATGTGCTCAGCGAAAGCAAACTTACCTCTGATAGTTGGAATATGCTGACTGATTGATACCTGGTTGTCTTGATGTCTTCTGGACCTCAGTAGAAGACGAGTGTCTCTCTGCCCCTTGCAGTCCTGTCTTATACTCTTTCTGCCCCACCTCTTACAGTTGAATAACAAACAGACACTACAGCCGTGACAATAACCACAGTTACACACCCTGGAGTGTATTCCCTCCCTCCAGGCAAAAATAGGCTGAATCAACATTAGGGTTTCCTTGTAACTTAACTGACTTATTCGATGTAATCATGTTGCATCAAAATGGCTAGTTGGATAGATTTGCAAAAAGTGAGTTCTCTTATTTTTTTATTTTACCCCCTTGTCTCATCGCTGCAATGCAACACTCCAATGGGCCCGGGAGGCGAAGGTAGAGTCATGCATCCTACGAAACAAGACCCACCAAACCGTGCTTCTTAACACCCACCCGCTTAACCCAGAAACCAGCCGGCACCAATGTGTCAGAGTAAACACTGTTCACCTGACAACAGAGGTCAGCCTGCAGGCGCCTGGCCCGCCACAAAGAGTCGCTAGAGTGCGATGAGTCAAGTAAAGCCCCCCTGGCCAAACCCTTCTTTAACCCAGACGACACTGGGCCAATTGTTCGCCGCCCTATGGGACACCCGATCACGTCCGGTTGTCAAACTCAGGTCTGTAGTGACACCTCTAGTACTGCAATGCAGTGCCTTAGACCGCTGAGCCACTCGGGAGGCTGAGTTGTCTCATGTTTACCAAGCGTTTGAGCCAAATCAACAACACGATTTACCATAGAAAGAAGTAGCTTGCAAGTTTACTAGATAGCTACAGTAGTTAGCGTGCTAACCAAACAAGACTTGCTAGTTTAGCTAATCAAACCAATCACTCCTAGCTTGCGATTATGAAAATTGAACTCAACAATACCAATACTGTTTTCAATTCAACTTTCTTTCAAAAGCAGCTCAAACAAAACATGTAAAAATTAACTATAGCCATTGAATTCTACCGTGCAAATATTCATGGTTTTCATGTTTCCTCCCAATATTGTTTTGAACGTTTTGAACTGATGCCCAACTGAGCATTCTATTCAATGCATCGTCAAGGAACGCTGATGAATATTTCATCAGTGCATTACAGTGGCTTAGAAATGCAATGACATTCAAAAGGATTCAAATAATCAGCAGGAAAATCCTTTTGTCATCATTTTGATGTCACCAGATTGACTTTAGAGTATAATGTTAGCTAGCTATCTAAGATTGAGGGAGGCCACCAGATTTTAGCTAGCTATCCTTAGCATTGCTAGCTATTTTTGTAGTATCAGAACTCAGGATAAGACCCGGATACTCAGATGTTTATTGACCAAACAGGAGGCAGGCAAAATACAGGTCGAGGGCAGGCAGAGGTCCCTAACCAGGGCAGAATCACTAACGTGCAGATCGGCAGGCAGGCTTGCTTGCTTGCTTGCGGTCAGGGCGCGCAGAATGGTCAAAACCAGGGGAAACTAGGAAACAGAAACTTAGGAAGATGGGAAAGCGCTGGTAAGACCTGACAAGATGAACTGGCAACAGACAAACAGAGAACACAGATATAAATGCACAGGGTATAATGGGGAAGATGGGCAACACCTGGAGGGGGTGGAGACAAGCACAAAGACAGGTGAAACCGATTAGGTGTGACAGCTAGCTAATAACAACATTGCCCTCAGTTTAACGTAAATCTGACAACATGATAATGCAGGCAAAGTTGTTTCATACTTAATATTTAACTACTTTGACAACAACATCCCTGGGTCGCTCGTCTTTTCAGTTCGCTGCAGCTAGCGACTGGAACGAGCTGCAACAAACATTCAAACTGGACAGTTTTATCTCAATCAGGTAGCCTAGTAACTGAAAGGTTGCAAGATCAAATCCCTGAGCTGAAAAGGTAAAAATCTGTTGTTCTGCCCCTGAACAAGGCAGTTATCCCACTGTTCCTAGGCCATCATTGAAAATAAGAATTTGTTCTTAACTGATTTGCCTAGTTAAATAAAGGTTTAAAAAAATGCTAAGACTCAATCATGGACACTTAATGACTGTTGTGGCTGCTTTGCATGATGTATTGTTGTCTCTACCTTCTTGCCCTTTGTGCTGTTTTCTGTGCCCAATAATGTTTGTACCATGTTTTGTGTTGTCATGTGTTGCTTCCTTACTATGTTGATGTCTTAGGTCTCTATTTATGTAGTGTTGTCTCTATAGTTGTCATGTGTGTTTTGTCCTATATATATATATATTTTTTTTCATCCCAGCCTCCGTCCTCGCAGGAGGCCTTTTGCCTTTTGGTAGACCGTCATTATAAATAAGAATTTGTTCTTAACGGACTTGCCTAGTTTTTAAAAAAATTTAAAATTCCAGGCATTACAGTGTAATTTCGACTAAACAGTAGTTAGCCTCCGTCCAGTGTGTCTACACGATCAACAGTCTCTGTGATGCTGAGCGGCCATGTGACGGTTGTTAGGTTCTAAATAAACAGTAAGAAATTGACGGACACTATAAAAGCTCCAAGTTTTTTCACCCAAAGGATCGAACAGCTGAATAGACAAAGACATTTTTCCACTAGTGGTAGATCTACAAACGATATACCGCTGTCGATCTACTAACGATATACCGCTGCCAGGCCGACGTCGGCGAGATGTATGTGTCACAAACGTGTGTATAAGTGGCAGGGAAGTCAGGCGCAGGAGAATAAACTTGGTAAATGGAGTAATTTAATAAAACAAAACATAACTCCAAAACCATAAAATACAAACGAAACAAATTGGGTAAGAGGAACCGTCACGCACCAAATACAAACGACACGAAACTGAAACAAGAAACAATCTCTGACAAAGACATTATGGGAAACAGAGGGTTAAATACACAACAGGTAATGAATGTGATTGAAACCAGGTGTGTAGGAAGACAAGACAAAACCAATGGAAAATGAAAAATGGATCAATGATGACTAGAAGACCGGTGCCGTCGACCGTCGAGCACCACCCGAACAAGGAGAGGTATCGACTTCGGCAGAAGTCGTGACCGTATGTGTGCTGTTGGGATGCGGCCGAGTGACGGAGGTGCAACCTATGAATACAGAGCATTATAGGGAAATAATTCACGCTCTAGAATGCCCTCCAAGCAAATAAAAAAGTATTCAATGGTATAAGTACATATCTTCAAATTTTTATTAGGTCCACACTAATTGTGGTTGTATTGTGAATCAAAGAGCAGGCAACACCTTTTTTTATTATTTAACCTTTATTTATCTAGGCAAGTCAGTTAAGAACAAATAATTATTGACAATGACGGCCTACCCCGGCCAAACCCGGACGATGCTGGGCCAATTGTGCGCCACCCTATGGGACTCCCAATCACAGCCGGATGTGATACAGCCTAGAATCAAACCAAGGACTATAGTGACGCCTCTTGCACTGAGATGCAATACCTTAGAATGCTGCGCCACTCGGAAGCGGTAAATGAATAATATGAAACAAGCATCTTGGAGTCACTCAGACCAAAATACAGGCTATAAGACAGGCCTAATACAGAAAAATGTGTCACTACAATGAATACAGGTGAAATTACATAGATGTGTACATTTGATTGTACAAGGTTTTATAAGCATTTTGATAAATCGGCTACTCTGTGAAATTTGTGCTATTTCACTTGAGGACAAGCAGTGGAGGGTTTTCTCCTTAAAATGAATCTTGCCCTGAATGTGTTTCAAACTCACAGCCACCATATGCCGATAGTATGGAGTAGGTCACTTTAAATCCTCTTGAGTGTAGGTGGCAGTATTTTGATGTTTGGATGAAAAACGTACCCATATTAAACTGCCTATTTCTCAGGCCCAGAATCTAGAATATGCATATAATTGTCCGATTGGGATAGAAAACACTCTAAAGTTTCCAAAACTGTCAAAATATTGTCTGTGTATAATAGAACTGATATTGCAGGCAAAAACCTGAGGAAAATCAAACCAGGAAGTGGCCTCTATTTTGAAAGCTCCATGTTCCATAGCCTGCCTTCGCTCCATTTAAAGGGATATAAACCAGACTCCTTTTCCTATGGCTTCCCCATGGTGTGAACAGTCTTTAGACATAGTTTCAGGCTTTTATTTTGAAAAATGAGCGAGAAAGATCACATCGCGTCTCTGTATGGCTGGGTGCCAGCAGCGTTTTGTATGCGCAACAGCTTGGTGCAGCCATTTTGTCTCTCTCTACTGTTGAAGAAGCTACATTCCCGGTTGATATATTATCGATTATATATTGTAAAATATTGTAACTGGGAGTCTCGTGAGTGCAAACATCCGAAGATCATCAAAGGTAAGCGATTTAATTGATTGATTTTCTGACTTTTGTGACCAATCTACTTGGCTGCTAGCTGTTTGTAATATTTTGTCTACTGAGAGAGATGTGCTTACATAAACGCTTGGTATGCATTCGCAGAAAAGCTTTATTGAAATCTGGCATGCCAGGTGTATTAACAACAAGCTAAGCTGTGTGTTGCTATATTGCACTTGTGATTTCATGAAAATGTAATATTTTTAGTAATTTCATTTGAATTTGGCGCTCTGCAATTCAGCGGTGGTTGACGAAAATGATCCCGCTAACGCGATGGGTACATCAAGAAGTCGTAACTTAATAAAGGATCACACCATATATCCAAGATAGCAATAGTGGGTTAATTACTGATATTTGACAACACCACGAGTCTTCGCCTTTGACTTATATTATGTTTGAATACAAAGTTACATGTTATATAATCCTCCTACTTTTATTAGTGAAAGTACATAAGTGAATGACATCAGTGGCCTAGTAAAGGAAGCATCATACTCAAATATACTGGCACACTCCACTTAGACCATGGGGAACAAATTAAACCAAACTGTTGGATGGTTTAACATTATGCCTCTGGTTGTCAAATTGACCTGTTGAACCTGTACAATTGGATTGTGGCTCTACCGTTTAAAGTCTCTGATAGTTTGATTTGTTATTTTGTTACTGGATATACTTGTCTGCTCAGCTGGCCATCTTCAGCATCGTGGCAAAATTGGCCAGGTTGGCTTATGAGAAAAGCTAGCGGCTAGCCATTTTAAACCAATGGTTTAAACCATGCCATTAGAGGCATCACTACAGACAGGTTTGATCCCAGGCTGTGTCATGACCGGGAGACACTTGAGGCGGCGCAACATTGACCCAATGTCGACCTGGTTACGGGAGGGTTTGGCTGTATGGGATGTCATTGTGCCGTTGCGCTCTAGCAATTCCTTGTGGCGGGCCAGGCACATGCACGCTGAATTTGCTCAACAACTGTACAGTGTTTTCTCCAACACATTGGTACAGCTGGTTAAGCGAGCAATGTGGCTTGGCAGGGTCGTGTTTCGGAGGCGCTCGGCTCTTGGCCTTTGCCTCTCCCGATTGCGGGAGACAAGACAAGACCAATTGGATATCATGAAATTGGGGATAAAAAGGGTTAAGTACAAAAAAATGTAAAGTTAGTTTTTGTATAATTCATACCATCTTAAAGTAAAAATCACGTTTTCATAATTTGGCTGCTTGGCTCAGGGTCATTTTAAAACTGCGTTACAATTTCCCCAAACCCTAGCAGCCATGACAAAACCTCATGTGCCTAGCGAGAGACAATAATCCTGATATGTCAATCATGCCAATGTTTAGCCAAAATATAGTGATAAAAATTATGCTAGTTTGAACTCTTGGACGTTAATGCTGAGGACAGTGTAATACATATACAGCTGGTGGAAAAACTACTTTCACCCTTAATAAAAAACATTTGTCCATTAAACAAGCAAATAGTGAGATATTTGAAAACTTTTTAAACCTTTCAAGCAGGAGAGAACCTAATTAGCCATGTACTGAGTGAGATTTATCACCTTTGAAGCTTCTGTTTGGAGAAATTCAGTGTTACAATTCGCCCTGGTCACCCCTACTAAACTCAGAAAGGCATTAATACTGTAAATCAGATTAAAACGTTGAGGGGAAATTACTTAAATGTTACACATTGCACCTTTCACTTGACTTAGAGACCACTTATAAAAATGGTAAGCCCTTGATCTTGCTTTTCGTGATAATCTATTTCCTCAATTAGCCATTTTGTAGTAATTATTTTTCAAAAGAAATGGGAGGGAGGTTGGTCAGGAAATCTCAGGATCACAGTTTCTGGTATTAATCCTTAGTGTGTATAGAGTAATTCATCTTGTAATTCAGAAGGATGCCACTGAGTAAATAGTCCTTGGAATTTTCTTAGAAAATAATTATATTTAATTAGCCAATACCCGGAGGAAGGGGGATCTGAAGTATGATGCAAATGCAATACCTGGCCTAGAGCGTGTTCTGGCCCGGACAACCTGGTGTAACTAATGTTAGGCCTGCAGTGAGTTCTCTGACAAAGTAAGCCAATATCATTCATTACTTCCCAGTAAACCAAAAGATAAAGAAAGTGGTAAATATATAAATGAATTAACTTCACCACTGTTTTAATTTGACCATGTTCCCAATGGGCCTTTGAAGTCCACAACCGTCTAACCACAACCTCTGTAATCACAAAGACCACAACACTGTAAGGGCTTTCACTCAAGACTGTTATGATCCAGATGGATTGCAAAACAACATTTAAAAAACGATATGTTCTGGCCTGGAGCGCCAGTTCAGGTGTAACTGTCATTTCAGGATTAGAAGGTCCACTTAATGGGAACTCATAATATTGGTTTATCTTGGCAGAGAAAACACTCCAGGCCAGGTATCTGCCTCCCACCGAACATCGGAAAAATGCAGTTTTATATATATATATATATATATATATATATATATATATATATATAAAAACAGTTGAAGTCGGAAGTTTGCATACACCTCAGCCAAATACACTTAAACTCAGTTTTCACAAATCCTGACATTGAATCCCAGTAAATAGTCCCTGTTTTAGGTCAGTTAGGATCACCACTTTATTTTAAGAATGTGAAATGTCAGAATAATAGTAGAGATAATTATTTATTTCAGCTTTTATTTCTTCCATCACATTCCCAGTGTGTCAGAAGTTTATATACACTCGATTAGTATTTGGTAGCATTGCCTTTAAATTGATTAACTCGGGGTCAAGCTTCTCACAATAAGTTGGGTGATTTTTGGCCCATTCCTCCTGCCAGAGCTGGTATAACTGAGTCAGGTTTGTAGGATCCTTGCTCGCACACGCTTTTTCAGTTCTGCCCACACATTTTCTATAGGATTGAGGTCAGGGTTTTGCGATGGCCACTCCAATAGCTTAATTAACTTTGTTGTCCTTAAGCCATTTTGCCACAACTTTGGAAATGTGCTTGGGGTTATTGTCCATTTGGAAGACCCATTTGCGACCAAGCTTTAACTTCCTGACTAACCAAACTAGCATTACTAATGGCAATACAATAATATTGCTAGCTCCCTTCTCGTCTAGTTTAACCTGGGTAGTTGCTAGCTAGTTTACGCATTACTATGCTCACCCTAGCTAGCATTAGACACAAGGCTTATACTAGCTAGCTTAAAGTGGCTAGCTCATGGGAAAGCAAGCTAACCACACTTGCATTTCTACCTGCACATATGGTTGCATTAGTATGGCTAGATAACTCGGGAATGAGTTCCCTACCTGCCCAGACTGTAGTATTGCTAGCTCTCTCGTTCTCTCGTTTAGTAAAACCTACTTTCACTCATTTGTGATGACTAGACTGAACGGTTTAGCCTCACGGCATTACCATCATGGAAAATGTTGAACAATGCAGCAATGCTGTTCCCTTCAGCTAGCACCTTGCTAGCTGTAACTTACCCTTAGCCTCACGAGGTGGTAGCTAGCTGGCTAGCTTCACGGCTATGGCGTTCATTCACAGTGCTCACTTCAGTTAGCCATTAGCTGCAAGGCATCTAATGAGCTAGCTCACGCCTGTCGAGGCTAATTCACAGCAATGCTGAAAAGCCAGCTACTACTGACCAGACAGCTTCTCTTGTTTTCGTTGGCTAAACTGACCAGCTACACCTCACGGTGTTATGGTCAAAAGAGACTCAAGAACGAAGACACAATGCTATTCACATAGTTGTCTTTGGCTAATGTGCTACTAGCTAGCTAGGCTATTAGCCAGCTGGGTGAACATTAGCTAGCTAACACCAAAAGCCTCACGGCCAAGTATCAGCCTGCACACGCTTAATCCGTTTAAGCAATGCTTTCCCCTGATTTATTATGGCATGCTAGGGGCCATTCTAGCATGCTTATTGCAGCTCTCTAACAAGTTCTGCGAGTGTTTGAGGTTTTTTACAGAGTACCAGTCTGCGTTAAGATTAGGCCTTGCTACTAGTCCCCATGGCTAACACCAGCTAGTTAACCAGTCTAGTTTTTGCTAGCGTAGCTCCAGTGGGGGTCAGTGCGGTTTAAGATGAGGACATTTTTTTTCATGGCCTTATTTCTATTACAGCATATTGGATGACTCTCATTCGGCAGGGTTGCCTAGTGGTTAGAGCATTGGACTAGTAACCGCAAGGTTGCAAGTTCAAATCCCCGAGCTGACAAGGTACAAAATCTGTCGTTCTGCCCCTGAACAGGCAGTTAACCTGTTCCTAGGCCGTCATTGAAAATAAGAATTTGTTCTTAACTGACTTGCCTAGTTAAATAAAGGTTAAAAAAATAAAAAAATAAAAAAATATTCCATTCACCCAGTTCAATGTAACAACAATGGGTTTAGGTTACTACATGATACTCAAATTTTCCCTATACCCATCATGAGTGTCACGAGTCCGACCGAGGGTGTTTCCCCTTCCCGGGCGGGTGGCGCTCGGCAGTCGTCGTCACCGGCCTATTAGCTGCCACTGATTGTTTTTCCTCCCCCTCCTTGTATGTTTAGTGGTAGCACCTGTTCATGTTTAATTAGTTTGTCTTTATTAGAAAGCCGGCCCGCCTGGTTGTTGTGCGGGATTATTTCTATGTAACCTTCGGCTCTGTTGTAGAGGTACGTGTTAGTGCCTGGTCGTGATTTTTTCCATTGTACTTTTTGATTCCCTGCGGTTGGGAACGTAACTTTTGTGAGCACCCTGTGGTGCGTTGGTGCTATTAAAAGATGCACAGCATTGAACTCTGTCTCCTGCATTTGACTCCACACCCACGACACCCGGAGCATTACAATGAGGTTGCTACAACCTAGCCTATGCATGACAGTTTACAAAGTAGATGAACACAGGTCGAGAGACAAATTTGAGGTGACAGACAGTACTGCTTTGCACACTCTTGCCTGCAGGTTAAATGGATATAGGGTCTAATCATTAGTCCAACAGTTGCAAACGAGAGTTTCAATTCAAATTCAGGTATGTTTATCCCAATTTTGTTCTGTTTGCCTCCATTTAACCTGTTGCGACGAGCAATCCCGTATCCGGGATCGTAATTATAGCCTCAAGCTCATTACCATAACGCAACGTTAACTATTCATGAAAATCGCAAATGAAATGAAATAAATATATTGGCTCTCAAGCTTAGCCTTTTGTTAACAACACTGTCATCTCAGATTTTCAAAATATGCTTTTCAACCATAGCAAAACAAGCATTTGTGTAAGAGTATTGATAGCTAGCATAGCATTAAGCCTAGCATTCAGCAGGCAACATTTTCACAAAAACAAGAAAAGCATTCAAATAAAATCATTTACCTTTGAAGAACTTCAGATGTTTTCAATGAGGAGACTGTTAGCAAATGATAGCAAATGTTCAGTTTTTCCAAAAATATTATTTGTGTAGGAGAAATCGCTCCGTTTTGATCATCACGTTTGCCTGGCTGAAATATGTTTTTCATGCTTTTGTATGCGGGGCGCTGTCCTCACATAATCGCATGGTGTGCTTTCACAGTAAAGCCTTTTTGAAATCTGACACAGTGGCTGGATTAACAAGAAGTTAAGCTTTATTTTGATATATTAAACTTGTGATTTTATGAAAGTTAAATATTTATAATTCTGTAGTTTGAATTTTGCGCTCTGCAATTTCACTGGAAGTTGGCCAGGTGGGATGCTACCGTCACACCTGGCCATAAATAGTTCAACCCAATTTGGGGAAAAAAACTATTTTTAGTACACAAAATGTTTTCCCACTTCACAAGAGCATCTCTCCCCCTCTTTTCTCTTTCTCTCCTCAGCAACAATGGAAAAAACCTGAGAAGCCCTCTGCACACCACCCATAGTACATATTGATTGGTCCAAACCGAGCACGCACTCTTCACGTGAACAGAAACTGTCCCAACATATTTAAAGAAGCAGTATATAATAAGTTAACCAACATATTTATTTTTTTATTTTTATTTTTTTATTTCACCTTTATTTAACCAGGTAGGCTAGTTGAGAACAGGTTCTCATTTGCAACTGCGACCTGGCCAAGATAAAGCATAGCAGAGTGAACAGACAACACAGAGTTACACATGGAGTAAACAATTAACAAGTCAATAACACGGTAGAGAAAAAAAGGGGAGTCTATATACAATGTGTGCAAAAGGCATGAGGAGGTAGGCGAATAATTACAATATTGTATTGCAGATTAACACTGGAGTGATAAATGATCAGATGATCATGTACAGGTAGAGATATTTGTGTGCAAAAGAGCAGAAAAGTAAATAAATAAAAACTGTGGGGATGAGGTAGGTGAAAATGGGTGTGCTATTTACCAATAGATTATGTACAGCTGCAGCGATCGGTTAGCTGCTCAGATAGCTGATGTTTGAAGTTGGTGAGGGAGATAAAAGTCTCCAACTTCAGCGATTTTTGCAATTCGTTCCAGTCACAGGCAGCAGAGTACTGGAACGAAAGGCGGCCGAATGAGGTGTTGGCTTTGGGGATGCTCAATGAGATACACCTGCTGGAGCGCGTGCTACGGATGGGTGTTGCCATCGTGACCAGTGAGCTGAGATAAGGCGGAGCTTTGCCTAGCATGGCCTTGTAGATGACCTGGAGCCAGTGGGTCTGGCGACGAATATGTAGCGAGGGCCAGCCGACTAGAGCATACAAGTCGCAGTGGTGGGTAGTATAAGGTGCTTTAGTGACAAAACGGATGGCACTGTGATAAACTGCATCCAGTTTGCTGAGAAGAGTGTTGGAAGCCATTTTGTAGATGACATCGCCGAAGTCGAGGATCGGTAGGATAGTCAGTTTTACTAGGGTAAGCTTGGCAGCGTGAGTGAAGGAGGCTTTGTTGCGGAATAGAAAACCGACTCTTGATTTGATTTTCGATTGGAGATGTTTGATATGGGTCTGGAAGGAGAGTTTGCAGTCTAGCCAGACACCTAGGTACTTATAGGTGTCCACATATTCAAGGTCGGAACCATCCAGTGTGGTGATGCTAGTCGGGCAAGCGGGTGCATGCAGCGATCGGTTGAAAAGCATGCATTTGGTTTTACTAGTGTTTAAGAGCAGTTGGAGGCCACGGAAGGAGTATTGTATGACATTGAAGCTCGATTGTAGGTTAGATAGCACAGTGTCCAATGACGGGCCGAAAGTGTATAGAATGGTGTCGTCTGCGTAGAGGTGGATCAGGGAATCGCCCGCAGCAAGAGTAACATCATTGATATACACAGAGAAAAGAGTCGGCCCGAGAATTGAACCCTGTGGCACCCCCATAGAGACTGCCAGAGGACCGGACAACATGCCCTCCGATTTGACACACTGAACTCTGTCTGCAAAGTAATTGGTGAACCAGGCAAGGTAGTCATCCGAAAAGCCGGGGCTACTGAGTCTGCCGATAAGACTATGGTGATTGACAGAGTCGAAAGCCTTGGCAAGGTCGATGAAGACGGCTGTACAGTACTGTCTTTTATCGATGGCAGTTATGATGTCATTTAGTACCTTGAGTGTGGCTGAGGTGCACCCGTGACCGGCTCGGAAACCAGATTGCATAGCGGAGAAGGTACGGTGGGATTCGAGATGGTCAGTGACCTGTTTGTTGACTTGGCTTTCGAAGACCTTAGATAGGCAGGGCAGAATGGATATAGGTCTGTAACAGTTTGGATCCAGGGTGTCTCCCCCTTTGAAGAGGGGGATGACTGCGGCAGCTTTCCAATCCTTGGGGATCTCAGACGATATGAAAGAGAGGTTGAACAGGCTGGTAATAGGGGTTGCGACAATGGCGGCGGATAGTTTCAGAAATAGAGGGTCCAGATTGTCAAGCCCAGCTGATTTATACGGGTCCAGGTTTTGCAGCTCTTTCAGAACATCTGCTATCTGGATTTGGGTAAAGGAGAACCTGGAGAGGCTTGGGCGAGGAGCTGCGGGGGCCGGAGCTGTTGGCCGAGGTAGGAGTAGCCAGGCGGAAGGCATGGCCAGCCGTTGAGAAATGCTTGTTGAAGTTTTCGATAATCATGGATTTGTCGGTGGTGACCGTGTTCCTAGCCTCAGTGCAGTGGGCAGCTGGGAGGAGGTGCTCTTGTTCTCCATGGACTTCACAGTGTCCCAGAACTTTTTGGAGTTGGAGCTACAGGATGCAAACTTCTGCCTGAAGAAGCTGGCCTTAGCTTTCCTGACTGACTGCGTGTATTGGTTCCTGACTTCCCTGAACAGTTGCATATCGCGGGGACTGTTCGATGCTATTGCAGTCCGCCACAGAATGTTTTTGTGCTGGTCGAGGGCAGTCAGGTCTGGAGTGAACCAAGGGCTGTATCTGTTCTTAGTTCTGCATTTTTTGAACGGAGCATGCTTATCTAATATGGTGAGGAAGTTACTCTTAAAGAATGACCAGGCATCCTCAACTGACGGGATGAGGTCAATGTCCTTCCAGGATACCCGGGCCAGGTCGATTAGAAAGGCCTGCTCGCAGAAGTGTTTTAGGGAGCGCTTGACAGTGATGAGGGGTGGTCGTTTGACTGCGGCACCGTAGCGGATACAGGCAATGAGGCAGTGGTCGCTGAGATCCTGGTTGAAGACAGCGGAGGTGTATTTGGAGGGCCAGTTGGTCAGGATGACGTCTATGAGGGTGCCCTTGCTTACAGAGTTAGGGTTGTACCTGGTGGGTTCCTTGATGATTTGTGTGAGATTGAGGGCATCTAGCTTAGATTGTAGGACTGCCGGGGTGTTAAGCATATCCCAGTTTAGGTCACCTAACTGAACAAACTCAGAAGCTAGATGGGGGGCAATCAATTCACAAATGGTGTCCAGGGCACAGCTGGGAGCTGAGGGGGGTCGGTAGCAGGCGGCAACAGTGAGAGACTTATTTCTGGAGAGAGTAATTTTCAGAATTAGTAGCTCGAACTGTTTGGGTATGGACCTGGAAAGTATGACATTACTTTGCAGGCTATCTCTGCAGTAGACTGTGACTCCTCCCCCTTTGGCAGTTCTATCTTGACGGAAGATGTTATAGTTGGGTATGGAAATCTCTGAATTTTTGGTGGCCTTCCTGAGCCAGGATTCAGACACGGCAAGGACATCAGGGTTAGCAGAGTGTGCTAAAGCAGTGAGTAAAACAAACTTAGGGAGGAGGCTTCTAATGTTGACATGCATGAAACCAAGGCTTTTTCGATCACAGAAGTCAACAAATGAGGGTGCCAGGGGACATGCAGGGCCCGGGTTTACCTCCACATCACCCGCGGAACAGAGAAGGAGTAGTATGAGGGTGCGGCTAAGGGCTATCAAAACTGGTCGCCTAGAGCGTTGGGGACAGAGAATAAGAGGAGCAGGTTTCTGGGCATGGTAGAATATATTCAGGGCATAATGCACAGACAGGGGTATGGTGGGGTGCGGGTACTGCGGAGGTAAGCCCAGGCACTGGGTGATGATGAGAGAGGTTTTATCTCTGGACATGCTGGTTGTAATGGGTGAGGTCACCGCATATGTGGGAGGTGGGACAAAGGAGGTATCAGGGGTGTGAGGAATAGGACTAGGGGCTCCATTGTGAACTAAAACAATGATAACTAACCTGAGCAATAGTATACAAGGCATATTGACATTTGAGAGAGACATACAGCGATGCATACAGTGAACACAGGTGTTGAATTGGGAAAGCTAGCTAAAACAGTGGGTGAGACAACAGCTAATCAGCTAGCATAACAACAGCAGGTGAGATGGCATTGACTAGGCAACTCGGCCGACAGATAAAACAAACAAGCAGAAAGGAGTACCGTGATTAATGGACAGTCCAGCGTGCATCAGCTATGTAGCCAAGTGATCAGAGTCCAGGGGGCAGCGGTGGATGGGGCAGGGGGGCTGGGCTGGCGAGTGTTATCCAGGTTAAGAAAACTAACAATGACTAAATAGCTTGTAGCTAGCTAGCTGGTTAGCTTCTGGAGGTTCTTGAGTGTGTTCTAAAAATAAAGATAATAGCGATTCCGTATCACATTGGGTGAGGCAGGTTTCCGGAAGGTATAAACACATTTTTTTTTTTTTTAATCGGGAAGAGAGAGTACATATGGGCCACTGCGTTTTTGGGACGCGGCGGGACGGTTAGCAGGCCTGTGCTAACAAGCTAACAGATTAGCAGGCCGGGGTAAACAAGGCCGGGGTAAACAAGTTAGCGGACCTGGGCTAAACAAGCTAGCAGTTAGCATGCCGAACTAGCAAGCAAGGAGATAGCGAGGGCTAGAGAGTTAGCCTTTGGAGGACGTCGCGAGGACGTCGCGATGGGGTGAGTCTGTTTATTCCTCTTCATGCGGTGATATCGATAGACCGGTCGTAGTCAAGGTATTGTAGCCCAGGAGTATGCTAGGAGCTCGGCTAGCTTCAAGCTACGTGGGTGGAAACGCTAGCCAGGAGTAATCAACCAGGGTTGCTGTTTAGCTCGATAGCTAGTTGCGAGGATCCAGCTGAAGAATGTTCCGTTTGTGGTGGAAATCCGGGGGTAAAAAAATAAAAAATTAATTAAGTCCGTTATGCTCTGGTTAGCGTCGCGTTGTTCGAACTGGCGAGAGCTTTCCGAGCTAAAGGTTAGCTGGTATAGCTGGTAGTTCGCTGGCTAGCTTCAGTTGAGAGGGTCCGGTTCCGAAGTAAATATAACTACTTTAGGAAAGTAGCTACATTGGCGGGTTGCAGAAGAGTATTTGGAAGCTTAGGTTTAGCAAAATGTTTTTAAGGATATGCGAAGAAAAAATATCTAAAAAATATCTAAAATTAAAAAGAGACGATATTTACAGAGAGACGATACGACAGGACAACTACTGCTACGCCATCTTGGAAATCTAAGGGCCCAACTGCTGTAGTAAAACGTAGAGTTTATGAAAATAAACAGATCTGATTAAATGCATACAACATATACAAAATATACATCCACATATTATTATTAGTTACACCAAAATTCTAAATCATGTTTTAACAGGGGATGACACTAGCATATAATGGGCTTTTGAAACATATTTCAACCCTGCAGGCGCGACACAAAACGCAGAAATAAAAATATCATTCATGCCTTACCTTTGACGAGCTTCTTTTGTTGGCACTCCAATATGTCCCATAAACATCACAAATGGTCCTTTTGTTCGATTAATTCCGTCGATATATATTACATTTACATTTAACATTTAAGTCATTTAGCAGACGCTCTTATCCAGAGCGACTTACAAATTGGTGCATTCACCTTATGACCTCCAGTGGAACAGTAGTGCATCTAAATCTTTTCAGGGGGAGGGGGGGTGAGAGGGATTACTTTATCCTATCCTAGGTATTCCTTAAAGAGGTGGGGTTTCAGGTGTCTCCGGAAGGTGGTGATTGACTCCGCTGTCCTGGCGTCGTGAGGGAGTTTGTTCCACCATTGGGGGGCCAGAGCAGCGAACAGTTTTGACTGGGCTGAGCGGGAACTGTACTTCCTCAGTGGTAGGGAGGCGAGCAGGCCAGAGGTGGATGAACGCAGTGCCCTTGTTTGGGTGTAGGGCCTGATCAGAGCCTGGAGGTACTGAGGTGCCGTTCCCCTCACAGCTCCGTAGGCAAGCACCATGGTCTTGTAGCGGATGCGAGCTTCAACTGGAAGCCAGTGGAGGGAGCGGAGGAGCGGGGTGACGTGAGAGAACTTGGGAAGGTTGAACACCAGACGGGCTGCGGCGTTCTGGATGAGTTGTAGGGGTTTAATGGCACAGGCAGGGAGCCCAGCCAACAGCGAGTTGCAGTAATCCAGACGGGAGATGACAAGTGCCTGGATTAGGACCTGCGCCGCTTCCTGTGTGAGGCAGGGTCGTACTCTGCGGATGTTGTAGAGCATGAACCTACAGGAACGGGCCACCGCCTTGATGTTAGTTGAGAACGACAGGGTGTTGTCCAGGATCACGCCAAGGTTCTTAGCGCTCTGGGAGGAGGACACAATGGAGTTGTCAACCGTGATGGCGAGATCATGGAACGGGCAGTCCTTCCCGGGAGGAAGAGCAGCTCCGTCTTGCCGAGGTTCAGCTTGAGGTGGTGATCCGTCATCCACACGGATATGTCTGCCAGACATGCAGAGATGCGATTCGCCACCTGGTCATCAGAAGGGGGAAAGGAGAAGATTAATTGTGTGTCGTCTGCATAGCAATGATAGGAGAGACCATGTGAGGTTATGACAGAGCCAAGTGACTTGGTGTATAGCGAGAATAGGAGAGGGCCTAGAACAGAGCCCTGGGGACACCAGTGGTGAGAGCACGTGGTGTGGAGACGGATTCTCGCCACGCCACCTGGTAGGAGCGACCTGTCAGGTAGGACGCAATCCAAGCGTGGGCCGCGCCGGAGATGCCCAACTCGGAGAGGGTGGAGAGGAGGATCTGATGGTTCACAGTATCGAAGGCAGCCGATAGGTCTAGAAGGATGAGAGCAGAGGAGAGAGAGTTAGCTTTAGCAGTGCGGAGCGCCTCCGTGATACAGAGAAGAGCAGTCTCAGTTGAATGACTAGTCTTGAAACCTGACTGATTTGGATCAAGAAGGTCATTCTGAGAGAGATAGCGGGAGAGCTGGCCAAGGACGGCACGTTCAAGAGTTTTGGAGAGAAAAGAAAGAAGGGATACTGGTCTGTAGTTGTTGACATCGGAGGGATCGAGTGTAGGTTTTTTCAGAAGGGGTGCAACTCTCGCTCTCTTGAAGACGGAAGGGACGTAGCCAGCGGTCAGGGATGAGTTGATGAGCGAGGTGAGGTAAGGGAGGAGGTCTCCGGAAATGGTCTGGAGAAGAGAGGAGGGGATAGGGTCAAGCGGGCAGGTTGTAGGGCGGCCGGCCGTCACAAGACGCGAGATTTCATCTGGAGAGAGAGGGAGAAAGAGGTCAGAGCACAGGGTAGGGCAGTGTGAGCAGAACCAGCGGTGTCGTTTGACTTAGCAAACGAGGATCGGATGTCGTCGACCTTCTTTTCAAAATGGTTGACGAAGTCATCTGCAGAGAGGGAGGAGGGGGGAGGGGGAGGAGGATTCAGGAGGGAGGAGAAGGTTGCAAAGAGCTTCCTAGGGTTAGAGGCAGATGCTTGGAATTTAGAGTGGTAGAAAGTGGCTTTAGCAGCAGAGACAGAGGAGGAAAATGTAGAGAGGAGGGAGTGAAAGGATGCCAGGTCCGCAGGGAGGCGAGTTTTCCTCCATTTCCGCTCGGCTGCCCGGAGCCCTGTTCTGTGAGCTCGCAATGAGTCGTCGAGCCACGGAGCGGGAGGGGAGGACCGAGCCGGCCTGGAGGATAGGGGACATAGAGAGTCAAAGGATGCAGAAAGGGAGGAGAGGAGGGTTGAGGAGGCAGAATCAGGAGATAGGTTGGAGAAGGTTTGAGCAGAGGGAAGAGATGATAGGATGGAAGAGGAGAGAGTAGCGGGGGAGAGAGAGCGAAGGTTGGGACGGCGCGATACCATCCGAGTAGGGGCAGTGTGGGAAGTGTTGGATGAGAGCGAGAGGGAAAAGGATACAAGGTAGTGGTCGGAGACTTGGAGGGGAGTTGCAACGAGGTTAGTGGAAGAACAGCATCTAGTAAAGATGAGGTCGAGCGTATTTCCTGCCTTGTGAGTAGGGGGGAAGGTGAGAGGGTGAGGTCAAAAGAGGAGAGGAGTGGAAAGAAGGAGGCAGAGAGGAATGAGTCAAAGGTAGGCGTGGGGAGGTTAAAGTCGCCCAGAACTGTGAGAGGTGAGCCGTCCTCAGGAAAGGAGCTTATCAAGGCATCAAGCTCATTGATGAACTCTCCGAGGGAACCTGGAGGGCGATAAATGATAAGGATGTTAAGCTTGAAAGGGCTGGTAACTGTGACAGCATGGAATTCAAAGGAGGCGATAGACAGATGGGTAAGGGGAGAAAGAGAGAATGACCACTTGGGAGAGATGAGGATCCCGGTGCCACCACCCCGCTGACCAGAAGCTCTCGGGGTGTGCGAGAACACGTGGGCAGACGAAGAGAGAGCAGTAGGAGTAGCAGTGTTGTCTGTGGTGATCCATGTTTCCGTCAGTGCCAAGAAGTCGAGGGACTGGAGGGAGACATAGGCGGAGATGAACTCTGCCTTGTTGGCCGCAGATCGGCAGTTCCAGAGGCTACCGGAGACCTGGAACTCCACGTGGGTCGTGCGCGCTGGGACCACCAGATTAGGTGGCCGCGGCCACGCGGTGTGGAGCGTTTGTATGGTCTGTGCAGAGAGGAGAGAACAGGGATAGACAGACACATAGTTGACAGGCTACACAAGAGGCTACGCTAATGCAAAGGAGATTGGAATGACAAGTGGACTACACGTCACGAGTGTTCAGAGAGTTAAGCTTACGTAGCAAGAATCTTATTGACTAAAATGATTAAAATGATACAGTACTGCTGAAGTAGGCTAGCTGGCAGAGGCTGCGTTGTTGACTAAGTAGGCTAGTTGGCATTGGCTGCGTTGTTGACACTACACTAATCAAGTCGTTCCGTTGAGTGTAATAGTTTCTACTGTGCTGCTATTCGGGGCTAGCTGGCTAGCTAGCAGTGTTTGATTACGTTACGTTGCGTTAAAAGAACGACAATAGCTGGCTAACTAACCTAGGAAATCGCTCTAGACTACACAATTATCTTTGATACAAAGACGGCTATGTAGCTAGCTATGTAGCTAGCTACGATCAAACAAATCAAGCCGTTGTACTGTAATGAAATGAAATGAAAAATGTGATACTACCTGTGGAGCGAAGCGAAATGCGACCGGATTGTTGAGTGCAGAAGTTCTGTTCGGTAGACGTTGGCTAGCTGTTGGCTAGCTAGCAGAGTCTCCTATGTTAAGGACGACATAAAACTACACACTCTAAACTACACAATTATCTTGGGTACGAAGACAGCAAAGACAACTATGTAGCTAGCTAACACTACACTAATCAAGTCGTTCAGTTGAGTGTAATAGTTGTGCTGCTAATCGGTAGACGGTGGACTAGCTAACGGTGGACGTTAGCTAGCTGGCTAGCTGCAGGGCAGTGTAGACTGCGTTAGGACGACGAAATACGATAATTACGCAATTATCTATGATACAAAGACGGCTGTGTAGCTAGCTAAGAAGAAATTGCTAAGATTAGACAAATCAAACCGTTGTACTATAATGAAATGTAATGAAATGTAATACTACCTGCGGACCGAGTGCAGATGCGACCGCTCGCTCCAACCCGGAAGTGACTATATCCACAATGTCCATTTATTTGGCGAGTTTGATCCAGAAAAAAACGGTTCCAACTTGCGCAACGTGACTACAAAATATCTCAAAAGATACCTGTAAACTTTGCCAAAACATTTCAAACTACTTTTTAACGTAAATAATCGATAAAATTGAAGACGGGATGATCTGTGTTTAATACAGGAGGAAAACAAACTGTAGCTCGCTTTCAGGTCACGCGTCTCTAACAAAGAGTCCTCTTCACTCTAGCCTCGTTCTGAACCGTGTTACTTCTTCATTACACAATGGAAAAACCTCAACCAATTTCTAAAGACTGTTGACATCCAGTGGAAGTGGAAGGAACTGCAAGAAGGTCCCTTAGAAATCTGCATTCCCAATGAAAACCCATTGAAAAGAGAGTGACCTCAAAAGAAATTCTGAATGGTTTGTCCTCTGAGTTTCGCCTGCCACATGATTCAAACAGTTTTAGAAACTTCAGAGTGTTTTATATCCAATATTACTAATTAATTAAATTATTATTAATAATTAGCATATATTAGCATCTGGGACAGAGTAGCAGGTAGTTAACTCTGGGCACCTTATTCATCCAAGCTACTCAGTACTGCCCCCCTGTCACCAAGAAGTTAATAAGAACAAACATAGGGTGACTACACGAATAAAGGTTGTGTCTGATGAGTGATACCAACGGAGTGCTAGACAATGGGGGAGTAATCAGGGAGGTGAAGTCCAGTTGTGCCTAATGATGTGCTTAAAGGTGGTGTAATGAATGTTGCCAGGTGTGTGTAATGAGCAGACCGGCGACATCGGGTGCCGGAGAGGGGAGCTGGAGTAGACCTGACATCAACAACCAATTTGAAAGAGCTTGAAGAATTTTGAATATAATATTACAGACAAATTTTGTACAATCCAGGTGTGTAAACGCTCTTAGAGACTTACCCAGAAAGAATCACTGCCAAAGGTGATTCTAACATGTATTGACTCAGGGGTGTGAATACTTATGTAAATGAGGTAGATCTGTATTTAATTTCAATAAATTAGCAAAACTGTCTAAAAACACATTTTTTTGTCATTATGCGGTATTGTGTGTAGATTGGTGACAAAAAAATATATTTCATCCATTTTGAATTCAGGATGTAATGCAACAAAATTTGGAATACATGAAGGTGTATGAACACTTTTTGAAAGCTCTGTATATATGGAAGAATTTCGGTGCCAAAAAAAGGGGTTACATTTGTGTCAAAAACTAAAACTTTTCCTGATCGTTCTTACGCCTCTCAGGACAGACACAGATTCCTGCAGAACATTTTTTTGACTGTTTTTCCATGAATTATTCTGTTCATGCATTTCTATGGGATAATAGCAGTAAGGCCAAATTCAATGTTGAATCTTTTTATTTGTTTTTTGTTGTTCCTAAAGGGGTCCTAATATTCAAAATTAATAACTAAATGATCCTTGGTATGACCATCTTAAAACAATTCCATACAGTACTTTGGCTTTGCAGTGGCGGCAGGTATCCTAGTGGTTAGAGAGTTAGGCCAGTAACCAAAAGGTTGCTGGATCGAATCCCTGAGCTGACAAGGTACATAGTTGAAGATGCACCCAGGGTGTGTTACTGCTGTTCCTGCTAGTGGTAGTGATGTTATTACATTTACATTACATTTAAGTCATTTAGCAGACGCTCTTATCCAGAGCGACTTACAAATTGGTGCATTCACCTTATGACATCCAGTGGAGCAGCCACTTTACAATAGTGCATCTAAATCTTTTAAGGGGGGTGAGAAGGATTACTTTATCCTATCCTAGGTATTCCTTAAAGAGGTGGGGTTTCAGGTGTCTCCGGAAGGTGGTGATTGACTCCGCTGTCCTGGCGTCGTGAGGGAGTTTGTTCCACCATTGGGGGGCCAGAGCAGCGAACGGTTTTGACTGGGCTGAGCGGGAACTGTACTTCCTCAGTGGTAGGGAGGCGAGCAGGCCAGAGGTGGATGAACGCAGTGCCCTTGTTTGGGTGTAGGGTCTGATCAGAGCCTGGAGGTACTGAGGTGCCGTTCCCCTCACAGCTCCGTAGGCAAGCACCATGGTCTTGTAGCGGATGCGAGCTTCAACTGGAAGCCAGTGGAGAGAGCGGAGGAGCGGGGTGACGTGAGAGAACTTGGGAAGGTTGAACACCAGACGGGCTGCGGCGTTCTGGATGAGTTGTAGGGGTTTAATGGCAAAGGCAGGGAGCCCAGCCAACAGCGAGTTGCAGTAATCCAGACAGGAGATGACAAGTGCCTGGATTAGGACCTGCGCCGCTTCCTGTGTGAGGCAGGGTCGTACTCTGCGGATGTTGTAGAGCATGAACCTACAGGAACGGGCCACCGCCTTGATGTTAGTTGAGAACGACAGGGTTTTGTCCAGGATCACGCCAAGGTTCTTAGCGCTCTGGGAGGAGGACACAGTGGAGTTGTCAACCGTGATGGCGAGATCATGGAACGGGCAGTCCTTCCCCGGGAGGAAGAGCAGCTCCGTCTTGCCGAGGTTCAGCTTGAGGTGGTGATCCGTCATCCACACTGATATGTCTGCCAGACATGCAGAGATGCGATTCGCCACCTGGTCATCAGAAGGGGGAAAGGAGAAGATTAATTGTGTGTCGTCTGCATAGCAATGATAGGAGAGACCATGTGAGGTTATGACAGAGCCAAGTGACTTGGTGTATAGCGAGAATAGGAGAGGGCCTAGAACAGAGCCCTGGGGGACACCAGTGGTGAGAGCACGTGGTGAGGAGACGGATTCTCGCCACGCCACCTGGTAGGAGCGACCTGTCAGGTAGGACGCAATCCAAGCGTGGGCCGCGCCGGAGATGCCCAACTCGGAGAGGGTGGAGAGGAGGATCTGATGGTTCACAGTGTCGAAGGCAGCCGATAGGTCTAGAAGGATGAGAGCAGAGGAGAGAGAGTTAGCTTTAGCAGTGCGGAGCGCCTCCGTGATACAGAGAAGAGCAGTCTCAGTTGAATGACTAGTCTTGAAACCTGACTGATTTGGATCAAGAAGGTCATTCTGAGAGAGATAGCGGGAGAGCTGTCCAAGGTCGGCACGTTCAAGGGTTTTGGAGAGAAAAGAAAGAAGGGATACTGGTCTGTAGTTGTTGACATCGGAGGGATCGAGTGTAGGTTTTTTCAGAATGGGTGCAACTCTCGCTCTCTTGAAGACGGAAGGGACGTAGCCAGCGGTCAGGGATGAGTTGATGAGCGAGGTGAGATAAGGGAGAAGGTCTCCGGAAATGGTCTGGAGAAGAGAGGAGGGGATAGGGTCAAGCGGGCAGGTTGTTGGGCGGCCGGCCGTCACAAGACGTGAGATTTCATCTGGAGAGAGAGGGGAGAAAGAGGTCAGAGCACAGGGTAGGGCAGTGTGAGCAGAACCAGCGGTGTCGTTTGACTTAGCAAACGAGGATCGGATGTCGTCGACCTTCTTTTCAAAATGGTTGACGAAGTCATCTGCAGAGAGGGAGGAGGGGGGGGAGGGGGAGGGGGGATTCAGGAGGGAGGAGAAGGTGGCAAAGAGCTTCCTACACTCTACTCAGCAAACTGGATGCAGTCTATCACAGTGCCATCCGTTTTGTCACTAAAGCACCTTATACCACCCACCACTGCGACTTGTATGCTCTAGTCGGCTGGCCCTCGCTACATATTCGTCGCCAGACCCACTGGCTCCAGGTCATCTACAAGTCCATGCTAGGTAAAGCTCCGCCTTATCTCAGTTCACTGGTCACGATGGCAACACCCATCCGTAGCACGCGCTCCAGCAGGTGTATCTCACTGATCATCCCTAAAGCCAACACCTCATTTGGCCGCCTTTCGTTCCAGTACTCTGCTGCCTGTGACTGGAACAAATTGCAAAAATCGCTGAAGTTGGAGACTTTTATCTCCCTCACCAACTTCAAACATCAGCTATCTGAGCAGCTAACCGATCGCTGCAGCTGTACATAGTCTATTGGTAAATAGCCCACCCATTTTCACCTACCTCATCCCCATACTGTTTTTATTTATTTACTTTTCTGCTCTTTTGCACACCAATATCTCTACCTGTACATGACCATCTGATCATTTATCACTCCAGTGTTAATCTGCAAAATTGTAATTATTCGCCTACCTCATGCCTTTTGCACACATTGTATATAGACTCCCCATGTGTAACCCATGTGTAACTCCATGTGTAACTCTGTGTTGTCTGTTCACACTGCTATGCTTTATCTTGGCCAGGTCGCAGTTGCAAATGAGAACTTGTTCTCAACTAGCCTACCTGGTTAAATAAAGGTGAAATAAAAAATAAAAAAAATTTAACCAGGTAGGCCAGTTGAGAACAAGTACTCATTTACAACCTCGACCTGGCCAAGATAAAGCAAACCAGACAACAATCAACAACACAGAGTTACATATGGAATAAACAAACGTATCCAGAAAGACTCTGAAATCACTGCCAACTGTGATTCCAACATTTGTTGTGAATACTTATGTAAATTAGATATTTCTGTATTTCATTTTCAATAAATGAGCAAAAATACCTATAAACATGTTTTCACTTTGTCATTGTGGGGGTAATGTGTGTAGATAAGTGACAAATGTTTTTTTCCCCATTTTGAATTCAGGATGTAGCTTATTAGAAGATCCAGTATATGTTACTGCTGTTATCAAGCTCATTCTCAAGACGGTACATCTAGTGTGTGTGTGTGGATATGTGTACTACTATTACTGCTCAATCTGATGTAATTTGCTCTGCATCTGTATTATGGTCAAGTTCACGTTGTTCATACTGAATAGAAACACGAAATAAAACAATATTATGAAACATGTATGATGTAATTGAAACACTGCTAAACAAATAAGATTATTAAAAAACGACGAAACATGTCTTATGCTTGATAGTTTATTGGAGGATCACAATATGACAATACAACCATACAATTATTTATCCACTAACTTGACCAATCAACTATCATGTGTCAGGACATGTTTATGGATAAAACATATATTCTTCAGAATGTTGATGAGTTCTTCTCAGTACCAAAGTACCAATGAACTGTATTACTGTTATTTGTTTTGACAATCATTGATGGATGGATGTTGGAATGATTCACTGAGGTAATGTTAGTGATGACTTCAGAGGTGATAGCTGATTCCATATGGAGACTGAAAATGATCCTTGGCATCCCCATGCTGGTCGCTTCTCACCCAATAAGGTCCTTGGCTACGTTCCAAAGCTCGCCCCAAACTGTTGAATACAGTTTTAAATCATCATTATGGAAAATACCTTTTTTTAAAGCTAAACATTTGAAAATGACTCCAACATTTTTAAAACATATCACAATTATAAGTGACTACCTTTTAAACTTACTGTTGTAAGACCAGTATAGATAGATAGATAGATAGATAGATAGATAGATAGATAGATAGATAGATAGATAGATAGATAGATAGATAGATAGATAGATAGATAGATAGATAGCTCACATGGTGCTTCATCTTCTGAGGGGCTGGTCTTCAGAGTAGCCAACTTTGCCAAAAAGGCAGCCTTTCCATCTTTTACATCATCCTCCTGCAGGAGAGCTGAGGAAGAAAGATTTTTCATTTGACTAGATTTTATCAGATTAAACCCGGGCAGTAAAGTAGTACACATTTACAAACAAGACATACCTTCCTCAGAGTTATCTTCATTGAGGGAGCTTGCTAACAGGACACCCACTAGAGCGAACAGCAGTAACATACTCTGGATCTTCATCCTTTACTAAAGCACATAGAGCACAACTTGTTAACACACACACACACACCTCTCCATCCATTCCTACCTGTCCACTTGTATACACCTGCGCACTCCTATACACCTTTGCAAAGAAGATTCTCAGTGAAAACAAACATACCTCTTTCAGTTGGACGATGCTGTCTGATTGATGGCTGTTTATCTGGATGATGTCTTCTGGACGTCAGTAGTAGTGTGGTGTCTCTCTGCCCTCTGCAGCCCTGTTTTATACTCTTTCTGCAGCTACTGTACCTGCCCCACCCATCCACACCTCTCACAGCCGATTAACAAGCAAAATGACATTACTCCCATGACGATAACCGCAATCATGCACAGCCTGAAGTTTATGACCTCCCTCCAGGCAAAACGTCTGTCAATATTATGGTTTCCTAGTTATTTCAACTGAATTTCTGACCTGGAGCTTGAATAGACTTGTATTTATAAATGGTGGTAGCACTTTATTTTAAGGTTGTATCCATAATCCATTCATAACACATTTAAGAAACCAATCATTAAACCTTTTTATTTATTTTATTATAACTTTATTTAACCAGGTTATTCTCGTTGAAATAAAAAGCTCATATTCAAGAGAGACCTGGAACAAGACAGCAGCATCAAATCATATTGTATTTGTTACATAGGCCAAAAACAACAGGTGTAGGTAGACCTTACAGTGAAATGATTACTTACGAGCCCTTAACCAACAATGTCGTTTTAAGAAAAATAAGTGTTAAGAAAGTATTTACAATAAAGAAATGGATGTAAAAAAAAATGACAAAAAAAATGAAGATGAAAAATAGATAACTAACAAATAATTAAGGAGCAACAATAAAAAAACAGCTAGGGTGGCTGGAATCTTTGGAAATCTTTAGAGCCTTCCTCTGACACCGCCTGGTATAGATGTCCTGGATGGCAGGAAGCTTGGCCCCAGTGTACGCACTACCCCCTGTAGCAACTTGTGGTCGTAGGCCGAGCAGTTGCCATACCAGGCAGTGATGCAACCAATCGCAGTTGCCATACCAGGCGGTGCTGCAACCAATCAGGATGTTCTCGATGGTGCAGCTGTTTAACTTTTTGAGGATCTGAGGACCTATGCCAAATCTTTTAATTATCCTGAAGGGGAATAGGCAATGTTGTGCCCTCTTCACGACTGTCTTGTTGTGTTTGGACCATAATTTGTTGGTGATGTGGACACCAAGGAACTTGAAGCTCTCAACCTGCTCCACTAAAGCCCTGTCGACGAGAATGTGGGCGTGCTCGTCCCTCCTTTTCCTGAAGTCCACAATCATCTCCTTTGTCTTGATCACGTTGAGGTAGATGTTGTTATCCTGGCACCATACTGCCCAGTCTGTGACCTCCTCCCTATAGGCTGTCTCATTGTTGTCGGTGATCAGGCCTACCACTGTTGTGTCATCGGCAAATTTAATAATGGTGTTGGAGTCGTGCTTGGACATGCAATCATGGGTGAACAGGGAGTACAGGAGAGAACATAGCACTCATCCCTAAGGGGCCCCCGTGATGAGGTGTGGCAGATGTGTTGTTACCTACCCTTACCCCTTGGGGGCGGCCTGTCGGGAAGTCCTTGATCCAGTTTCATAGGGAGGTGTTTAGTCCCAGGGACGTTAGCTTAGGGATGAGCTTTGAGGGCACTATGGTGTTGAACACTGAGCTGTAGTCAATGAATAGCATTCTCACGTAGGTGTTTCTTTTGTCCAGATGGGAAAGGGCAGTGTGGAGTGCAATAGAGATTGCATCATCTGAGGATCTATTGAGGCAGTATGCAAATTGATGTGGGTCTAGGGTTTCTGGGATAATGATCTTGATGTGAGCCATGACCAGCCTTTCAAATCACTTCGTGGCTACAGACGTGAGTGCTACGGGTTGGCAGTCATTTAGTCAGGTTACCTTGGTGTTCTTGGGCACAGTTATGGCTGTCTGCTTGAAACATGTTGGTATTACAGACTCGGTCATGGACAGGTTGAAAATGTCAGTGAAGACACTTGCCAGCTGGTCAGCACACGCTCGGAGTACACGTCCTGGTAATCCACCTGTTTCAAGGTCTTACTCACATCCGCTACGAGAGAGCGTAATCACAGTCGTCCGGAACATGCTCTCATGCATGCTTCAGTGTTGCTTGCCTCGAAGCGAGCATAGAAGTAATTTAGCTCGTCTGGTAGGCTCAACCCATCAGTTTCAGACAAACAGCCACATGACATGAACCATATATCAATATAACAAGCTGCACGTCAGTAATGTACATGTACACAAGTCAGAAAAAAACTGAATGCAATACGTCAAAAGACAGGCTCACTATGGTATCAAAATGCTTCAGGTAAAACAACATCCTTGCATCAATAAGGCAACGCTGACTAGTGACATCGATAACAACTAGAAACAACTAAATGTCTCAACAACTTGTTCATCTATTTGTGCTTTGAACTTCTCTAGGGACACCAGGCCTTGGAGTTTTATGTTGGCTTGGAGGGAATTCCAATACAAGGGGACTGATTAGTGAAAATACTTTGTTCCAAGCTCTCTACATTTGTTCAGGACTGTTAGCTTAAAACAAGATTGGTATCTGAGCTTCTAAGTGTTTTCATTTCGAGCTAATAGAGAACAGATCAAATTACAGTTGTTCTAAAAATGGCTTTCTATATAAGAATGCACCAGTGTCATAGCCTGTGTGTTGCTAGCTATGTCCACCCGACAGCAATGTAGACATCACATGATACAGTCAAGAGCCTTCAGTGTATTTATTGAGAATTGACCTTAAATAGTATTACTATAGTCCAACACTGATGGAAAAGTACAATGAATCCTCTATTTTATGGTGGCAAAGGAAAAACAAAATTGTGCCCGTAGTAAAGCCCAATACGCAGCTTGCTTTTACCAACAAGGTTCTCTACATGGGGTGTGAAGCTCAACTTCTCGTCCACCTGATCTCCCAAATAATTTAATGTTATTACTTGTTCCATGGAATATCCTTCCAAGGTAGTAATAACATGGTTTCAGAGTGTTTAGCTTTGGAAAATACTAGGCATTTGTTTTAGAGGAATTATGAACAAGCTTCAGATCGTACGGATTGTGTTGAATGATGTGTTGAATGATGTTAAATGTTGTGAGCTTTTTCAAAAGCCAAACTGCTGCTACTCGAGTAGAGAATAGTGTAATCCACATAAAAATGTACATTAGCCTTCTCCATATGTCTTCCAATGCTGCTGATATATTTAGTGTATGCATAAGCTGGAAGTATAAGTATTAACTGTTGTTGTCCATTAGTTCACTCCAATTCAGGGAGGGGTGGTAGGGTAGGGAAAAAATAAAATAACATATATTAAAAAACAATATATATATATATATTTATTTTAAAAAATCTATGGGGGATTTGAAATGATGCAGACAATTACATTGATAGAAGCCACAATCTATATGCCATAATGAAGCTGATCCACCCCTTAAAAAAAGAAAGGAAAACAGCATGATCACTTTAATCGTTGTATTCCTTCTTGCAACTATCTATGCGTTCACCTTTTGCCCTTCGTTTGTGGACTTCAGTGCAGAACATATCAGCTGTCTGTGAACAAGCAAAAATAACTTTCACAGCCAACATAGATACTAGAAATACAAGTAAAAGTACAACTAAATATAGCTATCTCTCTCTTTCTCTAGCTTCTACTTCATTTTTAAAGAAATGAATTTGTTCAAAACTGTTCAATCACTGTGTTTCTCCCTCTTTGACTCAACCACTCACCACATTTTATGTACTGCAGTGCTAGCTAGCTGTAGCTTATGCTTTCAGTACTAGAATGATTCTCTGATTCTTTGATTGGTTGGACAACATGTCAGTTCATGACTGCAAGAGCTCTAATAGGTTGGAGGACGTCCCCTAGAAGTTGTTATAATTACTGTGTAAGTCTATGGAAGGGGGTGAGAACCATGAGCCTCCTAGGTTTTGTGTTATCAGAAAATGTTATTCATTGGACCTTTCATGTGACTGAGAGACTGCTTATCAACATGGCAATCACTTGCTCTCTCGATTGTTAGTGGAACATCTTATGGATCAATTTTGCGAATGTCTATTTCCTCAATTACTTTTGCAGAAACAGTGTATCAGCCATTTTTTGGGAAAGTTCAATTTTCACAGGAAACGAGAGGGAGCTTGGTTAGGAAATCTCAGGATCCCGGTTTCTGGCATTAATCCCTAGTGTGTTATGTGTGCTGCCATGTTGTCTTGTATTTCAGCAGAAAATAGCAGAAAATAATTATGTTTAACTTGCCAATATCCTGTAGAAGGAGGATCTGATGTATGATGCAACTTCAATACCTGGCCTAGAGTGTGTTCTGGCATGAACCATCTGGTGTAACTGTAATGTCAAGCAACAGCGTGTTCTGTGACATGATATGCCAATATCCATCATTAGTTCTCAGGAAACTAAAAACCTGGTAAATGAATGAAGAGAGTGGTAAATACATTTGTTAATCTAGCCAAGCAGCAAGCAAATTGAGATGAGTCTCTCGGGAAAATATTTAACGATGAATGTTATTTTGTTAAAAATGAGTAAAGTAGAGTGCAGTTAACCTCTCTTGGGTAGGGGGCAGTATTTTCACGTACGGATGAAAAGCATGCCCAAAGAAAACTGCCTGTTACTCAGGCCCAGAAGCTAGGATATGCATATCATTTGGATAGAAAACACTCTAAAGTTTCTAAAACTATTAAAAGTATGTCTGTGAGTATAACAGAACTGATATGGCAGGCGAAACCCCGAGGACAAACCATCCCCCCAAAGAAATTCAGCCTACCACTGTTTTCAATGGCTGTCACTTTTATTATAAGGCAAAATCCTCCCAGATTGCAGTTCCTAGGGCTTCCACCAGATGTCAACAGCCTTTAGAAAGAGTTTCTTGTTGGTTTTTTGAAAAATGAGCCAGAAATTGTAGCTTTTCTAGGTGGCTTCCATTTTGGCTGTATTGTTTCCAAGCGCGTGGAAGAAAGTCCTTTGGTATTTTTCTCCGGAAAAGACAATAACGATTCTCCATCTTAAATTTAATCATTTATTTACGTATTAGGGTACCTAAGGTTTGATTATAAACATTGTTTGACTTGTTTGGAAATGATTATCAGTAATGTTTGGGATTAATTTTGTATGCATTTTGATGGAGGGAAACTGGGTGGATTATTGACTGAAGCGCGCCAGCTAAACTGAGTTTTTATGGATATAAAGAAGGACATTATTGAACAAAAGGACCATTTGTGATGTATCTGGGACCTATTGGAGTGCCAATAGAAGAAGATCATCAAAGGTAAGGCATTTATTATATCACTTTTTCTTACTTTCGTGGCGCACCTGCCTGGTTGAAATATGTTTTTCATACTTTTGTGTGCGGGCGCTGTCCTCAGATAATAGCACGGTGTGCTTTCGCAGTAAAGCCCTTTTGAAATCTGACATAGCGACTGGATTAACAAGAAGTTAAGTTTTATTTTTGATATATTACACTTGTGATTTTATGAAAGTTAAATATTTATAATTCTGTAGTTTGAATTTTGCGCTCTGCAATTTCACAGGATGTTGGCCAGGTGGGATGCTACCGTCCCACCTGGCCATAAGAAGTTAAACCCAATTCAGTATATAATAAGTTAACCAACATAGGTCCAACTGCTGTAGTAAAACGTAGAGTTTATGAAAATAAACAAATCTGATTAAATGCATACAACATATACAAAATATACATCCACCTATTATTATTAGTTAAACCATCATTCTAAATCATGTTTTAACAGGGTATGACACTAGCATATAATGGGCTTTTGAAGACCAGAACACTCTATGGCCACCAGCCTCTATTAATTACATTAAAGACCACAAAACTATTATTGTAAATTGCCTTAGAAAATAATTATGTTTAACTTGCTGATATACGGTAGATGGAGGATCTGATGTATGATGCAAATTCAATACCTGGCCTAGAGCGTGTTCTAGCCCGGACAACCTGGTGTAACTGTATTGTCATGCCAACAGCATGTTCTGTTCCAAGATACACAGATATCATTCATTAGTTCCCAATAAACCGAAAACATGTTTAAATTAAAGAAAATGGTAAATAAATAAAGGAATTAACTTCACCACTGTCTTTATTTACCATGTTCCTATCATATAATGGGCTTTTGAAGAACAAAACACTCTATGACCACAACCTCACATCAAAGAACACAAGACTATAAGACTGTTATGTTCGAGATGGATTCTATCCACATCAATATGCAAAACTATATTTCAAAATGTCATGCTCCAGGCTAGGCGTAATTGTCATTTCATTCATACCCGGTTGGCTTACTGGGAACTCATAATATTGGCTTATCTTGGCAGAGAACACGCTCTAGGCCAGGTATAGAAATTGCATCATACTTCAGATCGACTCCCAACTGGAAATTGACAAAAAAGATACGTATACAGTTGGTAGTGAAACTCTACACTCATTGCATAATGTTCACATTTTGTTTCCTTAAAATGTCATCTCAAAATGGAATAAACCAATCTACATAACCTACTCCACAATTTCTAAGTTAAAGAAAAACTATAGAAACATTTTGTAAGTCTTCACACCCCCAGAGTTAATGCTCGGTGGAAGCACCATTTGGTAGCCATTACAGCTGTGAATCATTTTTAATAATATTGTACCAACTTAACATTTTATCCAGTGTTTTTGTCCAAATTGCTAGAGCTCAATACATTTATGTGGGGGCCATTGATGGACAGCATTATTCAGGAATTAGGCTGGACCATTCCGGAACACGCAACACCTCTTGGAAAACCATTCTGGTGTATTTGAGAAAATATATAATAATATATAATATAATATAATAAAAATATTTTTTATTATCCCGCTGATACAACTATATCCCATCCCCCATGTTTGTTTCTGTGCATGTTGGCACTGAGGAAAGAAGTAACTGTGTGTGTGAGGATAAAGCTGGGCGACAAGAAGCAAGTACAGGTAGTGAACATTTAATGAATAACGGACATGAAACAAAACACGTGGGAGCCCGACGAGCCGGTTGAGGCCTGGGAGCCCGACGAGCGGGCTGAGGCGTGGGAGCCTGACGAACCGGCGCATGACTTGGGGTGGGAGCCTTTCGAGCCAACCGAGGGAAGGAAACCTCTCAAGTCAGCTAAGGCGTGGAAGCCTGGGGAGCCAGCTGAGGCACCCCCGGTTCCTTCGACAGCTGCAAACAGACCTGAAGTCACCAACCTAAACAAAAAACAAAACTCACTGATGCTTCCAAAATTGGTGTCAGCATTCTGTGAGGACAGACGCTGGGAGACGAGAAGCAAGTACAGGGAATGAACATTTAATGAATAACGGGCATGAAACAAAACACGAACAGCGTCTGGACAAAGGAAACATAACGAAAAGAATTAAGACACTGGGATGAAACTGAGGAATAGACAGATAAAGGGGACTCAATCAAAAACGTGAAGGAGTCCAGGTGAGTCCAATGAAGCGCTGATGCTCGTAACGATGGTGACATGTGTGCGCAATGATGGGCAGCCTGGCGCCCTCGAGTGCCAGAGGGGGGGAGCAGGAGCAGGCGTGACAGTGGGAAACATTCGGAAGGGTTTTTCTACATAAAATATAGTAGAGGCTATTCAGGGTCCAGTTGGTTCAAGACTTGGTGCATTGTTACTGCTTGTCATGTGGTAGCAGAGACAACAATCTGTAGAAATGTAACCACTCTCAAATTCATAGACAGAGCTATGGATGCAAGGACTGACCACCCATGATAGAAAAATTATAGTTTTAGCAATTTTTTCAATTTTTTCAGGCTCTGTAGTGTTTGTTTACATTTACTTTGCATGCAAATATTGGAGTAAAACAAGTTTATATTTTGGGCTCTGAGTACAACAGTGGCATGAGGCATATATAACTTATATTCTTCAAGAATCAAAGGGTACATATCAATAATTAATATGTCCAAACATGGATGTAGGAACTGCTGATTGTCCCTTTGAATTTCCACCCAGGAAATAGTGTTTGTAGGTGCTGTCACAAAGTCCAATTTCAACACAGTTGTCACTGACTAGTTGGATATTCATTTCCCAGTGAGCAAACCTTTCCTGTACTTGCAGCATTCTTATAAATTCATTTTCTATCAAGTTTTTCTTTGACGGACCTCATTTTGTTGTTCAAAATATTATTTTAGCCTTTAATGTTCCTGGACACTCCACAATCAGGAGGGGCATTTAGGAAGAGGGGTGGATTGCTTATGTACATGGAAGATAACATTAAATCCAATCTTATCGAATGAAAACGTGCCTATGACCTTGAATGTATGGGGTTGTATGTCTTCCCCTCCCTTCATATGTTTCTCACTATTATTGGCTTATATCGACCAACTAACATCTGATGCCTTGTTAATTGACCATCTAAATTACATTGTTAAAGAATGTGATCAGAAGAAGGAGATCATCCTCATGGTCGATTTCAATATAAACTGTGAAAATAAAACTCATAGAAGAACCAACCAGAGTAACACATACATCCCAGACTCAAATGTGGATGGTGTTTATTAACAGACCTGAACGAATAACTAAGTCCTTTAATTAGTAACTTGCAAATCTGACCAAAAATCTACATTAGTGTTTAGAAAACTCACTAGAAAGAGATGTAATAACCATATCAATGTGCAACCGTAACATCAAATAATCCCTCAAAGTGAGTAGAGTAACTATGATGCAGCTATAAATCAAATGAACTGGTCTGATCTGTTATGCAATGAAGACCCAGACATAACATTCCGTCAGCTTTTGACAAAGTGAATACTTATGTTACTAAGGAAATTCCAACGTAAGCCAAGATGTAAAACCTCTCTACCATGGCTCAACAAGGACCTCTGGTGGCAGACTAGAGAATTGGGATCTTTCCTTGGAAAAAGCACTGAAGTCTGTTCAGAATGATGACAGGCATATATTTACAGCACTGAGAAACAAGGTGGTAAGTAATATAAAAAAGGTAAAAGCAGAGTTCTTCCTCAGAGTGATCAATGAAGCTAAAGGAAATGGCAAAGTGATTTGGGAAAACCTCAACAAACTAAAGAGTAGAGGAGCTGAGAAATCAAAAAAGAAAACCCCGAATTACAAGTTAATGCGATTCTATCTCAAGACTGTGATTTGATATCCACCACTTTTAACAATTTCATTGTAGACTTTGTTAGGGACCTGGCTCAAAGATTTTCAAAAAAAACACTGCCCTCACCACTGCCCTCACCAATATTCAGAATTCCAGAAGTGTCAGCAACAGCAGTGGACAGTATTATTAGCTCACTCAGGAACTCTAGAACAAAATATGTAAAGTGTCTTCAGAAAGAATACAAACACCTTGACTTTTTCAAAAATGTGTTATGTTGCAGCCTGTTTAAAAAAAATAGATTACATTTTGTGTCAGACACAATACCCCATAATGCCAAAGTGGAATTATGTTTTCAGAATTTTTACAAATTGATAATTGATCATTTGTTATGGCAAGCCTAAATAAGTTCAGGAGTGAAAATGTGCTTAATAAGTCACAATAAGTTGCATGGAGTGTCTGAGTTACAGTTTTGACTTAAACCGTCTTGAAAATCTATAGCAAGACTTGAACATGGTTGTCTAGCAATGATCAGCCCAGTCAAAACTGTTCGCTGCTCTGGCCCCCCAATGGTGGAACAAACTCCCTCACGACGCCAGGACAGCGGAGTCAATCACCACCTTCCGGAGACACCTGAAACCCCACCTCTTTAAGGAATACCTAGGATAGGATAAAGTAATCCTTCTCACCCCCCTTAAAAGACTTAGATGCACTATTGTAAAGTGGCTGTTCCACTGGATGTCATAAGGTGAAAGCACCAATTTGTAAGTCGCTCTGGATAAGAGCGTCTTCTAAATGACTTAAATGTAATGTAAATGTAAATCAGCAACCAATTTGACAGTGCTTGAAGAATGTCTTTAATAAAAATGTGCAAATATTGTACAATCCAGGTACCCAGAAAGACACAACTGTGATGCCAAAGGAGATTGTAACATGTATTGACTCAGAGGTGTGAATAGTTATATAAATTATATATTGCTGTATTTCATTTTCAATACATTTGCAAAAATGTCTAAAGACATGTTTCACTTTGTAATTATGGGGTATTGTGTGTAGATGGCTGAGAAAAAATATATTGAATACATTTTGAATTCAGGCTGTAACACAACAGAATGTGGAATAAGTCAATGGGTATGAATACTTTCTGAAGGCTCTGTATAAACATTTGTTACTTTTAATCCCTTCGGTCACAATAGTGAAGAAAAAAAGAATTGTACTTTACAGGCTCTAGAGAAATTAAAGTTGTCCTTATTTTTTGACAAGTCATATATTATGCATTAAGGTGTTTAGTGTGATACTGAAAAGTTTCATAATGATTTCTCAAAATGGTCACATGACCACGAGCATCAATCTCCAAGGAGTACTATTACAGACAAATTTCGCATCGGAAGTCTCTATTCAACAGCTCAAAAAACAAATACATTGCTGGAAGTATTTTATTTGTAAATACTATGATGGTTAAAGGGTATAGTTTACATATGTGCCTTCATTTTCAATACATTGAATACTTGATGCACGTGGTATATGAATATATCTTAGTGGTCACATTTTGAACGGGGTATGGTAGTATGTTCAAGGCGCATCGGTTTGAGTGTGCCTTAAACTGCAACGCTGCAGTTTTCCGTGTCTATCAGGAATGGTCCACCATCCAAAGGACATCCAGTCAAGGCCTCAGCGCAATCCACCGGGCGTCCAGCGGGAGGCCCCGAACTGCCCGCGTACATTTACTCAAAGCTGGTGGCTTGTCATTGATAATAGACAACAATTATTTTTCCCACACTCACATTAACAAATTCAAAATGACAATGCTTGTCTTTCATAATTTGATCAGTTATACTTGAATGTGTATTGTCAGTGTTTGTTGCTGGCATGTCATGCCTACGTTTGCTAATCCTACTAATCCTACAATGAAAAAATCATTAAAGTAATTGTCAATATCAGTGGGTTTTATGATGAATGAGTCATCTGGTTCAATGAATGATGGCGCTGAGTTTGCATTTTAGAACCACATTTTTATTTAAGGTGCTCCAAAGCATTTTACTATCATTCTTTATATCATTTATCTTTGTTCATAGTATAGTTTATTCTTCTTTTAATTCAGTTTAATCACATGATTTCTCAATTCATAGTACGTTTTCCATTCCGTTGTGCAGCCAGACTTATTTGCCATTACTTTTACCTCATCCCTCTCAACCATAAAATGTTTCAAATCCACTGGGATTGAACCATTTTTACAGTTGTTTTCTTAATGAGTGCATGCTTATTGGTAACAGGAATAAGCAATTTCATGGCTACTACAGTATATTGTGATCACTACATCCGATGGATTTAGATACTGCTCTAAAGCACATTTCAAATCAAATCAAATCACATCACATTTTATTTGTCACATACACATGGTTAGCAGATGTTAGTGCGAGTGTAGCGAAATGCTTGTGCTTCTAGTTCCGACAATGCAGTAATAACCAACAAGTAATCTAGCTAACAATTCCAAAACTACTACCTTATAGACATAAGTGTAAGGAGATAAAGACTATGTACATAAAGATATATGAATGAGTGATGGTACAGAGCGGCATAGGCAAGATACAGTAGATGGTATTGAGTGCAGTATATACATATGAGATGAGTATGTAAACAAAGTGGCATAGTTAAAGTGGCTAGTGATACATGTATTACATAAGGATGCAGTAGATGATATAGAGTACAGTATATACGTATACATATGAGATGAATAATGTAGGGTATGTAAACATTATATTAGGTAGCATTGTTTAAAGTGGCTAGTGATATATTTTACATCATTTCCCATCAATTCCCATTATTAAAGTGGCTGGAGTTGAGTCAGTGTGTTAGCAGCAGCCACTCAATGTTAGTGGTGGCTGTTTAACAGTCTGATGGCCTTGAGATAGAAGCTGTTTTTCAGTCTCTCGGTCCCAGCTTTGATGCACCTGTACTGACCTCGCCTTCTGGATGATAGCAGGGTGAACAGGCAGTGGCTCGGGTGGTTGTTGTCCTTGATGATCTTTATGGCCTTCCTGTGACATCGGGTGGTGTAGGTGTCCTGGAGGGCAGGTAGTTTGCCCCCGGTGATGCGTTGTGCAGACCTCACTACCCTCTGGAGAGCCTTACGGTTGTGGGCAGAGCAGTTGCCGTACCAGGCGGTGATACAGCCCGACAGGATGCTCTCGATTGTGCATCTGTAGAAGTTTGTGAGTGCTTTTGGTGACAAGCCAAATTTCTTCAGCCTCCTGAGGTTGAAGAGATGCTGCTGCGCCTTCTTCACGATACTGTCTGTGTGGGTGGACCAATTCAGTTTGTCTGTGATGTGTACGCCGAGGAACTTAAAACTTACTACCCACTGTTCCATCGATGTGGATAGGGGGGTGTTCCCTCTGCTGTTTCCTGAAGTCCACAATCATCTCCTTAGTTTTGTTGACGTTGAGTGTGAGGTTATTTTCCTGACACCACACTCCGAGGGCCCTCACCTCCTCCCTGTAGGCAGTCTCGTCGTTGTTGGTAATCAAGCCTACCACTGTTGTGTCGCCCGCAAACTTGATGATTGAGTTGGAGGCGTGCGTGGCCACGCAGTCGTGGGTGAACAGGGAGTACAGGAGAGGGCTCAGAACGCACCCTTGTGGGGCCCCAGTGTTGAGGATCAGCGGGGTGGAGATGTTGTTGCCTACCCTCACCACCTGGGGGCAGCCCGTCAGGAAGTCCAGTACCCAGTTGCATAGGGCGGGGTCGAGACCCAGGGTCTCGAGCTTGATGACGAGCTTGGAGGGCACTATGGTGTTAAATGCCGAGCTGTAGTCGATGAACAGCATTCTCACATAGGTATTCCTCTTGTCCAGATGGGTTAGGGCAGTGTGCAGTGTGGTTGAGAGACACACTGCACACTGCAGCATTAGTAAAGATGTTATCAATACATGTTGATGATTTAATTCCTGTGATTTTTGTAACTACCCTGGTAGGTTTACTGATAACCTGCACCAGTTTGCAAGCACTAGTTACAGTTTGAAGGTTTTTCTTGACTGGGCAGCTTAATGAAAGCCAGTCAATATTTAAATCACCCAGAAAATATACCTCTGTTGATATCTGTTACGGATACAGTTATCCTGTGTGTGTGTGTGTATCCTGTGTGTGTGTTTCTTTTCTCTCCTTCTCCCCTCACAGGTGTAAATCATCACTCCCCAATCAGTCAACAATCAATCATCAATCAGAAGACACACCTCATACTATTTCCTACCCTATCACAGTTCCTTCCCCATGGTTTAAAAACCCCATCATTTGTTTGTTCTAGAGCAATCTCTAGCTCAATCTCTCTGTAAATGCCATGTCTGTAGGTCTCTGTGTTTCACTCTCGCTTTGTGTCTTAACCTCTCTTTTGTTTAAAGCACCTCCATAGCACTTTGTCATCACCTGTGAGTATTGTTTTTGGTTATGGTGTTTGTTTGTTGCTAGTGGGAAAAGGGGGAAAACAAGACAAGTCGCCCATGGGCATACACTACCCGTAGGTGAACTTTGTTAAATACACTAGTTAGAACTGGGCGGACCACCCACTGTATTTTTGGTTAGTTAGCTGTTGTTAAAGTAGGCTAGTCTAGCTTAGGGGTGTTTTTGAATACTTATTGTTTCTTTCCTTGGGTCCAGCTCAGCCCCTTTTTCCTGCTCCCCCCATTACCGTGTGTTTATAAATAAACCTAGAGTTTGACGGTAGATTTCTGTTGTCGTGGTTATTTCGTGCACACTTTTACTTTGTCACAATAATAATTTGTATGAGTTATGTTACGGGTCTCATTACCATCCCCCCTAGACTGTCGGGCCAAAAGGGATTCGTAACAATATCACATACATTAAGAAGCATTTCACAGATACTGACTGTTAGCACTTGGGGGTCTATAGCAGCTTCCCACCAGAATGGGCTTTAGGTGAGGCAGATGAACCTGTAGCCATATTACTTCAACAGTATTTAACATGAGATCCTCTCTAAGCTTTACCGGAATGTGGTTCTGAATATAATCAGCAACACCTCCACCATTGGCATTTCTGTCTTTTCTGTAAATGTTTTAACCGTGTATTGTTACCACTGTCAAAGGTATTATCTAAGTGAGTTTCAGAGACAGTCAGAATATGAATGCCATATGTTTCTAGCACGTTATTCATTTCATGAACCTTGTTTCTTTGGCTAAATAATGTTAATGTGGGAAGCATTGGATTCAACATAGGCCAGCATCCCCGTGGAACCTTGTAGAGTCCGTGCTCTGACGAATTAAGGTGTTCCTAATGTTTTGTACACTCAGTGTATATTTAATCATAACAGATTGTTTATTTTTTCAGTAGATTGAGTTGGGTTATGGATATACTTGATCAAGATGATCTTACAGATGATTTTACCATAATCCATTAGACTTTACATTTAAAAAAAATATATATACATATTTGGTTATTTCAGGGAGAATTGGCAATGTAAACACCCATAAACTGAATAGTGTTATAACTTAACACATATTTAAAGTCAATAAGTTTGTTTAGTGTTTCTTGCACAATGGTAGATCTGGTTTATGTGACTTTTGGGACATAGCCACATGTATTTGGGCTGAGATTTGCAGCCGTAGCTCTGGTTTATGTATTAGTATTTAGACTCAAGCAAAGGTGTAGACCTGGTTTTGTAAGAGTACTGGAGCTGAGTTAGAGGGGTAGATCTGGTTTACAGTTTATGAGTATTCAGTCTTCGTCACATTTAGACCTGGCTTAGTTGACTAATTCGGTTCAAGCACAGATGCAGACTTTGTCTGAATTTATTTATTGGAGCTGAAATACAGGTGTAAACCTGGTTTGTCTGAGTATCCCCATGGATTTACCTGGTTTATATGAGTAATGGGGCGTAGGGATAGACAAGGCTCATACATGTAATGGGTCTGGATGGACATCTATTGCTCATTCAAATCTATTCTGGCAACAAGTTCGTGGTAGGAAAAAAGTGGGCTAGGGTACGTGTTATAGAATTCTATTATGAGTGTATCTATGAAATTATTCGCGTATACTGGTCAGAGGTCACAGGATTAAGAAATGCAAACAGCAAGGTTGAGATGTGCAGCGAATAGCTGGATATACTTTAGGTGTCTGTTGGTGAATTGGGGAACACAGGCCTAAGGAAAGTGGGTAACAGGACTGAGATAGGCAAGTAAACAGGGATGAGGTGTATTAGCATGTGATTGTCTTCAAACATTGAAAAACATCCAATGTTGTTTTAAAGGACATTACACTTTAACCCGGTATTTCCCACCAAAATCCAGAAGTGTTACAAAGCATATAAATAGGTCTATGTCTGGATTTGATTACAGCCTTGATCGAACATTCAAGACGGATGCTCCCGGAGCCTGATGAGCCATACATTAAATGCATTTAATGAGCCAAATCCCCAAAAAATGCAAATGATTGTGTGTCGTTATCCAAAACATATGTTACAGGCTATTGCACATTATGCATGACATAAAAGCCCATAGATGTAGCAATCTATATTCTCTCTTGGGTAAATAAATGAAACTAGCTCCAGTAGGCTAATCTTTTTGAGTGTGAACTGTATTACTGTATTGTATTATACTGTATTATATGGACTGGAATTACGCATCTTATTCAAACCATGATAAAGCAGGGAGAGAACGTGATTCTGGTGCAGTACCTGCGGCATACAAAGTTACAAGTATAGGCTAGCGAATTTAATTTTAATTATGAAGTATAATAAGGCCTATTTGTATAATTACCAGGCTGACGCATATATACCTTTCAAAATATTTCCCATAATGTTATTAGCCTACCTCCTCTTCCTCTCTGTTGTTGCTTCATTCCTTCCTCGCTTTCAACAGTTAAATGAAATACATTTTATTATCCTTATCTTCATCATTCTAATGACATCCTTGAATAATATAGGAATAGAATTAGATGCAGAAGGCTTTCATGTCTCTTCACGAGGATTGAATGGTTATGGGCCTGAATAAATAACTGCTATAGCCTACTGCCATTGCGCGTTCGCTCTTCTTTCAAACTATCCTTGAGTTCTATTGGCTGCTGTTTTAACATCCAGCAAACAGGAGCTTGCATTCCTCTTCGAATAGTCTATTGGTATGAAAAATGCCAAACAAATATTGTCGATCAAGTTATTCCAGTCTAGGTTTCCCTGCATGGGACTCTAAGAGCTAAGGAGAGGTTTTAAGGAGAGAGGCCAGCGGAGCACAGGTGCGTGCGTATTGCACAAGAGACAGAGGCTATAAATTAGAAGTCTATTATGCTTAATCCATCATTAATTTGCTAAATATAAGGCTAATACTACATTGAATGTTTTACCTGAAAGGGGTGGGCTAGGGCATCTATATAGAGCTATATATATGACAGGATTATCTATTTTGGATGCAATTTGAATGGAGTTGATGGCGAGAGAGAAAGATTGCCAGAGTGCTTGCACGTGCACTGATTGAAAACAATGGTATTCAAGTGATAGGCTGTTTTAAAACTCTGCAGCTGCAATAAAACATTTATTTTTTAAACGTTATAAAAAAAAAATGGGACCCCCGAAAGCCAGATAGAGATGGGTAAATTAGACACACATTCAGTCTTTATATTGCTGTAGCATAGACTACGCTGCAGCAAATGCAGGCCTACCTGTCATAAGAAAAAAAGTTATGATGAAATTATAGGTCTACATGCATTGTGAACTGCACTCCATACTGCGATGGGCTGTCTGTCCCTTGTCGGAGCATTGATGATTCATCATGCAGAGAGAAGCCAGATTTAGACATTGCATAGAGAAGCCAGATTTAGACATTGCATAGAGAAGCCAGATTTAGACATTGCATAGAGAAGCCAGATTTAGACATTGCATACAATTTAACAGTTCCTTTTCACGCCATGTTTAAATCAAATCAAATGTTATTTGCCACATGCGCCAAATACTTTTTTATTTTATTTATTTATTTATCCGTTATTTTACCAGGTAAGTTGACTGAGAACACGTTCTCATTTGCAGCAACGACCTGGGGAATAGTTACAGGGGAGAGGAGGGGGATGAATTGTAAACTGGGGATTATTAGGTGACCGTGATGGTTTGAGGGCCAGATTGGGAATTTAGCCAGGACACCGGGGTTAACACCCCTACTCTTACAATAAGTGCCATGGGATCTTTAATGACCTCAGAGAGTCAGGACACCTGTTTAACGTCCCATCCAAAAGACAGCACCCTACACAGGGCATTGGAATATTTTTTTTAGACCAGAGGAAAGAGTGCCTCCTACTGGCCCTCCAACACCACTTCCAGCAGCATCTGGTATCCCATCCAGGACAAACCCTGCTTAGCTTCAGAAGCAAGCCAGCAGTGGTATGCAGGGTGGTATGCTGCTGGCATAAATACAACAGGTAGACCTTACAGTGAAATGCTTACTTACAAGCCCTTTACCAATAATGCAGTTTAAAAAAAAAATGTGTTAAGTAAAAAAACAGATAAGTAATTTTTTTTAAATAAAAGCTAAAGGTAATTAAAGAGCAGCAGAAAAATAACAATAGCGAGGCTATATACAGGGGTTTAGTCGAGGTAATATGAATATGTAGGTAGAGTTAAAGTGACTATGCATAGATAATCAACAGAGAGTAGAAGCAGCGTAGACGTGGCGCTCCGGTATCGATTGCCGTGTGGTAGCAGAGAGAACAGTCTATGACTTGGGTGACTGCACTTTTGAAATTTTTTAGGGCCTTCCTCTGACACCGCCTGTTATAGAGGTCCTGGATGGCAGGAAGCTTGGCCCCAGTAGTGTACTGGGCCTTCAGCACTACTCTGTATTACCTTGTGGTCGGAGCCCGTGCAGTTGTCATACCAGGCAGTGATGCAGCCAGTCAGGATGCTCTCAATGGTGCAGCTGTAGAACTTTTAGAGGATCTGAGGACACATGCCAAATATTTTCAGTCTCCTGAGGGGGAATAGGCTTTGTCGTGCCCTCTTCATGACTGTCTTGGTGTGTTTGGACCATGATAGTTTGTTGGTGATGTGGACACCAAGAAACTTGAAGGTCTCAACCTGCTCCAACAGACAGTCATGAAGAGGGCACGACAAAGCCTATTCCCCTAAAACCTTTGTTTTGTGCACCAGCTGTTGTTTACAAATATACATTTACCACCACCCCCTGGTCTTACCAAAGGTGCCTGTTCTATCCTGCCGAAAAAGCGATAAACCCGTCAGCTGTATGTTATTCATGTCTTCGTTCAGCCATGACTTGGTGAAACATAAGATATTACAGTTTTTAATGTCCCGTTGGTAGGATATACAGTGGGGCAAAAAGTATTTAGTCAGCCACCAATTGTGCAAGTTCTCCCACTTAAAAAGATGAGAGAGGCCTGTAATTTTCATCACAGGTACACTTCAACTATGACAGACAAAATGAGAAAAAAAATCCAGAAAATCACATTGTAGGATTTTTTATGAATTTATTTGCAAATTATGGTGGAAAATAATTATTAAAGAAAGAAAAATAGAAAAAATCTTCCAGTACGGGGTGAGTAATCGCTAGAAGCTCTTGACTTGTGAAGCTCTTTTCTGGCATAAGAGACAGGTGGCAGAAACAAAATAAGTTACAAATAACGCGAAAAAACACAATTGGTTAGGGGACCGTAAACAGAAGCCATCTCCTCCAGTGCCATTACACTTGTTGCTCATGTAAAAAATGTATTATTATTTACTGGGTTCTCGCAGTTATTTATCCCGGGAAAGGGGATTGGTTTTGGGACGTAAATCTCAGTACCTCCATTCAACCCTATATCAGACATTTTCAGACCTCTAAAGTAGTCTAATGACCCAATGAAACCATGTCCCAGTGTTTCAATTACATCATAATATTGTTTATTCTGTGTTTTATTCAGTGTTACAATGTCAACATGACCAAAATACTGCTTTTTCACCTACATTTGTTATGCCCTGATTTTTCTTTATAAAGAGACGGCCATGAAGAATAGACTATAAATTCTTAGATCCACAGAAAGTTGCAGAGCTGTAGAAAACAGTGGACTGGTCCATATGTGTGTGAAACTTACTGAATTGGCACATCACAGGCTCAAATACATCATAAAAGCATGATATTGTCTATAAAATTGTTGAGGGTCAAATGAGTAATGCATTAATATTGTCAATTTAAATCCTTTCCAAGTATAGTTCCAAATAGACAGTACATTAATGACTACTTATACTGTTGTGATGATTAATGATAAAATAAAATCACCAAAATTGAATTACGGTGGAGACAAAAACAGTGGCACCACATACGGAATTCTGTCTAGGCCCTTTACTTTCATAAGCAATGAAAATTGAGAATGGACAGTGTTGTCATTTTGTGGTGTAGTAATGTTACAATCCACTGGAGGGCAACGGAAGAAGCTAGATTGTTAGATACACACACTGATGTGAGTTTAAGCGGGTGTAAACTTCTTAACCGTTTCCTTTCCAAGTGTAGTGATGCGTTTAAGACCTCAAAAGTAAACTTTAGTACCTTAAGTATTCATACCCCTTGACTTTTTTCCACATTTAGCTAGGTTACAGTCTTATTATAACATTGATTAAATTGTTTTTATTCCTCATCAATCTACACACAATACCCCATATTGACAGAGCAAAAACAGGTTTTTAGAAATGTTTCAAATGTAAAAAAAAAATAATAATATTACATTTACATAAGTATTCAGACCCTTTACTCAGTACTTTGTTGAAGCACCTTTTGCAGAGATTACACCCTTGAGGCTTCTTGGTTTCTCCCATTCTTCTCTGCAGATCCTCTCAGTCAGGTTGGATAGGGAGTGTGGCTGCACAGCTATTTTCAGGTCTCTCCAGCGATGTTCGATCAGGTTCACGTCCGGGCGCTGGCTGGGCCACTAAAGGACATTCAGAGACTTGTCCCAAAGCCACTCCTACGTTGTCTTGGCTGTGTGCTTAGGGTCAATGTCCTGTTGGAAGGTGAACCTTCACCCCAGTCTGAAATCCTAAGCGCTCCGGAGCAGGTTTTCATCAAGGATCTCGCTGTACTTTGCTCCGTTCACCTTTCATCCTTCCCTCGATCCTGACTATTCTCCCAGTCCGCTGAAAAACATCCCCACAGCATGATGCTGCCAACATAGGGATGGTGGTAGGTTTTCTCCAGATGTGACGCTTGGAATTCAAGCCAAAGAGTTCAATCTTGGCTTCTGTCTGGCCACTCTACCATAAAGGCCTGATTGGTGGAGTGCTGCAGAGATGATTGTCCTTCTGGAAGGTTCTCCCATCTCCACAAAGGAACTTTGGGGTTCTGTCAGAGTGACCATCGGGTTCTTGGTCACCTCCCTGACCAAGGCCCTTCTCCCCTGATTGCTCAGTTTGGCCAGGCAGCCAGCTCTAGGAAGTCTTGGTGGTTCCAAACTTCTTCCATTTTAGAATGATGGAAGCCACTGTGTTCTTGGGTATCTTCAATGCAGCAGACGTTTTGCTAACCTTGTGCCTCGACACAATCCTGTCTCTGAGTTCTACAGACAATTCCTTTGACCTTATGGCTTGGTTTGTGCTCTGACATGCACTGTCAACTGTGGGACCTTATATAGACAGGTGTGTGCCTTTCCAAATCATGTCCAGTCAATTGAATTTACCATAGGTGGACTCCAATCGAGTTGTAGAAACATCTCAAGGATGAACAGTAGAAACAGGATTCACCAGAGCTCAATTTCAAGTCTCATAGCAAAGGGTCTGAATACTTATGTAAATAAGGTATTTCAGTTTCTATAAATTTGCTAACATTTTTAAAACCTGTTTTCATATTGTGTGTAGATTGATGAGGAAAAAAAGTATTTTAATCCATTTTAAAATAAGGCTATAACTTAACAAAATGTGGAAAAACTCAAGGGGTCTGAATACTTGAATGTACTGTAGCGACAGTACTTTTGTGAAGTGAAACATCAGGGTGATTGTCTGTGGAGTATGGAAGTGGAACTGAGACTCGTGTGATGGCAGGGTTATATATTTCACAATCACAGTGCTCTGCTGGAGGGAGAAGTCTCCATGATCAACTCCTCTGACTGTTATTTTGTTTTTTGATTAAGTTGATTCATTTGATAATATGTTAGCAATGATTTATAATTGATTTTGAGGTCAATGTCAAAATAAGTACAAATAGCTGGGGAATTCCAACGTTATGAACATTACATTTGCAGGCAAAATCACAACTTTAATGTCTCAGAATGGAGAAACAAAAATATAAAATTAAACTTTTGATCTGTGTGTCTATAGTAGTCCTTAGGGGGAGTGTACACCCAAAAAGGCAGACTTTTAAATATTGGCATGTTAAAGAAATTAAGCAAATGAGAGACATTATGGACATTACATGAAATGGACAAGCTTTTTTGGGAGACAAAACATATTAGCAAAAGTCTGAGTTTATAAGTCTTAAGGCCGCAGTTACACGACGACAGTTTTGCAGTACTCAAGTCCAGGAATCTGACTCAACTTTCATGACTTGTGACTCGACTTGGATTTGACTATTGTTGACTTGGATTTGGACTCGCCTTCTCCACCATTGGTGACTTGGACTTGCCTTCTCGTGACTTGCATTTGCACTTGCACTGGATCGGCTAATCTGATAAGCAGAGAGGCGAGGGTTCTGTTCTCTCGCTGCTGGAAGGACATGCACAGCCTACGTCAGCTGGTGAGCTGCTTGGCTCAAGCAATGATTATGGGCAGGCGGGCTTCGCTCAGGCTCTTACTCCGATCATAGGCTTTCCTGCTCCCCTGTAACCACCAGTCACAAGCAAAATATTTAGCTTTGCCTGGTTAAGAAACACAAACAGCATTGCGAAATTGCAAACAATAGTATTGAGTTTAATAGTAAAACAACAGACTAGCTCTCTTTCCCCTTGAGTAGGCCTATAGAAAAGTAGGCTGTCTTTGAATTTGTGACTTGGACTTGTGACAGGGGACCTGAGACTCGACTCAGACGCGAGGTTTAGTAACTCGACTAAAAAAATGTAGTTGCAGGTTGCAAGTGGCATCATCTCAAGCAATTTTGCTGTTACGTGAAGCAACTCAAACACGATTAAATTTGCATGCAACAGCCAATCAAATTGAAGCTGCTTCTGTCATATTGTTTGAGACTTCTAAACTCACTCCATGTCATCTGCATTACATCGTGATTTCACAAATTAGTTTTTTATCAAACTGTTTCGTTATTGTATAAGGGTTGATTTAGAGAAAATGTATCTAGCAAAACACAATTTCATTGCCAGCCCCTTTTGATCAAGCCAGCTAGCAACGAGCTAACCAAGCTAGCAAAATAATTGCTAGCTAGTGTATGTTGAACAATTTCAGTTGAAACTGGTCAGAGAGGTCTGGGTTCAGATAAATATATATATATATTTATTGACTTCCAAACCATGTAGATTAACCTTTACTAGCCATGACGCCAGTATTTATTTATACAGCTCCCGTTTGAGTAATGTCTCTGCTGTCCACCATGATCATGGTTTCAGCAGCATTGACAACTGTTGTCGACATTACAACTGGGCCGGAGTTCCAAACCTTCGAATGGATCAGGTGCAAAAGCATTCGTTTTGATTGGCTGTTGCTTGCAACCAGTTGCACAAAGTTGAAAGGTTTCAACTGGGTGCATCCAAGTTGCAGATCAGGGGTGTAGGCACAGGTAGGCCTGGGTGGGTGCAGTACTTTAGAAAAAGTACTTTTGTTTTGAGTCAGTATGGAGCTCTGGGCTCTCCTAGTGTTAAATTACATTTGTGGCCGTCTAGCCTAATATCTCCTGGTCGCTGAGCCAATGAGAGGTTGCAAAGCCTATTGTGACGATTACTGTTATATCTGGGCATTAAGTTTTTGTGTCATAGTCTATTAATTATAGGCCTATGGTTTAATATGTGTAGGTCGATGTGAGTCGTTAAATGCAGGAGTCATTGATTTACATAGGCCGAGAAGACTATTTGGTCTGTAATACGAAATCACTTTAGATAGTTTATTGTGTGCAATCGATTACAGTAGGGTATGGGGTAGGCTTTTATGATAATTTAATGATGATTTGAGTGCCCAAAAACTGTTTTCCACTTACATAAATGGGTAGTTGTGAAGAATAAACATGCATTTTTAGGAGCGGTTTCCAGATAGAGTTTAATTTAAGTCAGGACTTGGCTAATTCTTCTTAAATTAATCCAGATTTTAAAAAAAAAATGCTTTCTGAGATGTTGCTTAACTTCAGATTAACTAGTTCTAGACTGTGGAGTACCAGACTAAGGTAAGTAAAGACTAACCAGTTAATCTTTGTGAAGCCTAATTAGATTAATGACATGCACTTCATGCTGACCAGAGGCTACTTCAAAAATCAGGGATGGGACACAAATACATAAGCATTTTGTGGAATTGGAGCAGGTCAACCTAAACCAAACAATGGACAGAGGTAAAAGAAAAATATAAAATATTTCAGTGGCTGAAATACCCTCTTAAAGAGAATTGTGTCAAACCACCCATTTACCGAAAACAAACAGCATGATTCATCAACAGAAAACAAGAAAAAGAATGCCTGGACTACCATTTGTAATGAATTCAACTCATATTAAAAAATAAACACAAGGATGCTACAATGACTTCAGGTAAGATACTGTATTTATTGTTGGCCCACTTTTACAAATCAGTCACTTTTAAATGTTAGTTTTCTTGTGTAGCACAACACAGTGGGACGTAATTGTATTTGTGTGTCACGACTTCTGCCGAAGTCGGTCTCTCTCCTTGTCTGGGCGGCGTTCTGAGGTCCACGTCACCGGCTTTCTAGCCGCCTCCGATACATTTGTCATTTTCACTGTCTTTGTCTTACACACCTGGCTTCACTCAACCACTTTCTTGTTTATTATTTATCTGTTCCCCATGTTGTGTTTGTGAGTGATTGTTTCTTACAATTCGGTGTGGGCTCATGATGATGCTTTGTATATTTGTCTTTTTGAGTAAAATACGTTGATTACTCATATCTGCTGTCCTGCGCCTGACTCTCTACACCAACTACACACAGGACCCTTACAGAATCATTCACCCGAAGAATGGAGTCAGCAGGAGCAGACGCCCTCTCCGTTGCAGTGGAGGAGCGCGTTCAGCAGCAACGTCTGGGCACCGCCATGGATCGCGCGCTGCAGACGATGGATTGTTGGGAGAGAGGAGGAGGTTTTCCAGCACCTCCACCAGCCCCACTACAGCAGGTCCCACTGTCCACTCCTCCTTCACCCGTTCCCAGCGGAATTCGACTCGTACTCCCGAGGGAGTATGATGGGACGGCTGCCAGATGCCAGGGGTTTCTACTACAGCTGGAGCTCTACTTGGCGACCGTCTACCCGGCTCCACTGGGGGCGTAAGAGCGTGTCCGTTCTCGTCTCCTGCCTCTCAGGCAAAGCCCTGGAGTGGGCCAACGCTGTATGGAGTGAGGAAGACGCGGCGTTGGACGGTCTGTTCCACCCGAGGCAGGGGACAAGGAGCGTGCACGATTTAGCCTTGGACTTCCGGTCCCTGGCCGCCAGCGCAGGATGGAACGTCGGCGCCCTGATCGATCACTACCGGTGCAGTCTGCACGAGGACGTCCGTCGTGAGTTGGCCTGCCGAGACACCACCCTCACATTGGACCAGCTGGTGGACCTGTCCATCCGGCTGGACAACCTGCTGACTGCCCGCGGACGTCCGGATCGAGGCCTGTCAGTTCCATCCGACGCCCATGGAGCTGGGAGGTGCTGCACTTAGGGCGACCGGAGGAGGGGCCATTCTCTGCACCATCTGTGGCCGCAGAGGGCACACTGCTGAGAGGTGCTGGGGGGGTTCCTCAGGGAGTCGTGGCAGCAGGCAGGGCACTATCGTGTCACCCCAGTTGAGTCGGCACCAGGCTCACCCAGAGCCCCCTGTTGCTCACATGTATGTGTTTATTCCATTTCCTGAGTTTTCCCCGCATTCCCAGCATAAGGCGCTAGTAGATTCAGGAGCAGCTGGGAATTTTATTGACTGTTCATTTGCCCATAGTTTAGGGATCCCCCTTGTTCCTGTGGATATGCCCTTCCCTGTGCACGCCCTAGATAGTCGACCATTAGGGTCAGGGCTGATTAGGGAATCCACCGCTCCCCTTGACATGGTTACGCGGGAGGGTCATAAGGAGAGAATGAGTCTCTTCCCTATTGATTCTCCTGCGTTTCCCGTGGTTTGAGTTTAGTTTGAGTTTATTTTTTATTTTTACAGGGACCGTGCACATTAATCAACGTTTCAGTAAAAGTGCCGGTTTTAGCCAGCCGGCTAATTTTCAACCGCAGTCCCTGGGCAGGTTATTAAAAACAATTACAATATAGACAATAGCAACATAGAACAAGCAAGACATAGCAACATAGGACAAGCAAGACATAGCATACAGACAGAGCAACATAGGACAAGCAAGACGTAGCATACAGACAGAGCAACATAGAACAAAAAGCAGCAAGACAAAATTCATAAAAGCAACAAAGTGTTTCCACACCTCACAAGCTACAGACAACAGACAACATGGAAAGCGGCAACACACAGCTAGGGACCATGTTCACAAATCTGATTGACCTTTAGCCATGTCTTCAAGCATTTTGTGAAAGTGTGATATGTGGTGCAGTTATGTGTGTCTGATGGCAGTGTATTCCAGACATGGGAAGCTCTCACAGAGAATGCAGATTTACTAAAGGTGCTTTTCCTTAGGGGAACTATACAGTCACCTCTCATGGCAGATCTTGTGGATCTGCTGCCATATGTCTGGGTTTTCTGTTTAACAAAAATATTGAGTGGAGGGGGAGCCAGGCCATTAAGGATCTTGAATACAAGACATGCGTTGGTGTATTGCACAAGATTTTCCCAACTCAAGAGCTCATGCTTTCTAAGGATGTGACAATGATGATGGCTATTGGGCTTCCTATCAAGCACTTTGAGAGCCTGTTTGTAGACAGACTGAATAGGTTTTAATGTTGTACAGCAAGCTTGGGCCCAACTAGTCAAGCAGTATGTTAAGTGGGGGAGTATCATAGATTTGAAGTACAGTTTTGCTACCTCTGTAGTCAAACAATTTCGTATAAATCAGAAATTAGCTAGGTTGAATTTGGTTATTTGAATGACCTTTTTCACATGCTTTTTAAAAGAGAGGTTGGAATCAAGTATGATGCCAAGGTACTTAAAATCGGATACCACCTGGAGCTTCTCCCCTGACACATAGACATCTGGCTCAGTAGCATCTGTTGCCCTCTTTGTGAAGAACATGCAAACAGTTTTTTTCACATTGAGATGCAAACACGAGTCACTGAGCCACTTTGTAACCTGGACCATTACAGTAGTGAGTTCTTGTGCAGCTTGTTGTTTGCTCTTTGCATGCACATATATCACTGTATCATCTGCATACATTTCAACTTCAGACCCAGTACAGACAGAAGGCAGATCATTAATGTACAGGCTGAACAGGAGGGGCCCCAGTATTGACCCTTGGGGCACGCCCACATCATAGCTACGAGTGTGCGACAGCTCATTGCTCACTCTGACACACTGAGTTCTGCCTTCAAGGTATGATTTCATCCATCTCAAGGCATCAGGGGAAAAGTTGAACTTGGTCAATTTTGTGATGAGAATCTCATGGTTAACAGTATCAAAAGCCTTCCTTAGGTCCAGAAACACAGCCCCAACAGCACCCCCTTTGTCCATCTTGGACTTCACATTTTCCAGAAGAAAGCAGTTGGCCGTTTCTGTGGAGTGTTTCGCTCTGAAGCCAAACTGCATGGAGTGTAATGTGAAGGGGCTGTTGTTGAGGTGGGCAATCAGTTGTTCTGCTACACACTTTTCAACAACCTTTGACACCACAGGTAGTATACTAATGGGCCTGTAGTTACTCACGTCAGCAGGGTCGCCTGATTTAAAGATGGCCGTTATTATGGCCGACTTCCATACCCTTGAAACACACCGAGACCAATAGATGTGTTGGTGACCTTAGTAATGGGGCCAATGAGTGACTCTTTGTAGTTTTTAAGAAAGGTAGAGTCCATCCCAAACACATCTTTGGCTTTAGAGTTCTTTAGTGAGCTAATCACCTTGTTCACCTTTGACTCAGAAACCTCCCTTATGATGAAGACAGGTTGAGTGTCATTCACTAGCACTGAGCCCAAGAAACCAGTGGAGGGGTTCTGTGTCAGTACCCTGACAGAGTCAGTAAAGTAGGAATTGAAGGCTATTGCTATTTCGACTGCATCCTGTGTTAGATTGTTATTCACCATGATTTCTAGTCTTTTTGCAGTGTTACTATGGTCTTTCCCTGTTAACTTTTTTAGATTCTCCCATATCAATTTAGAATTTCCCTTTGCTTCACCAATTATGTTAATAAAAAAGTTTGCCTTGGACTGTCTGATTTCTTTCATCACCTTATTTCTCAACATGGTAAACCTACGTCTGTCATGCTCTAATTTAGATTTTAGGGCTATTTTTAGAGCATAATCTCGTTCTTTCATCAATTTCCAGATTTCTCCATTTAGCCAAGGAAGAGTGCTCTTTTGGCCAGGTTTGGATTTGATTTTCTTTAGGAAGCCATTTATTGTAGTCTGGATTGTGGATAGAAAAAACCTGACTATCAGCTTCCACGTCTGTATAGGACAAGAGATCATTCCAGTTTATTCCCTTAATTGCTTTTTCAAAATAGTTTAATTCACTCTTAGGTATTCTGAGTTGATCCGGCTTTCTAACAGTAGAGAGGTTAAACCTGCTCTTAGACAGCTTTCTGGCTATAAGTGTCAGATTATTATGATCAGACAGCCCAGTAACCATATTGAATGATTTAGTCACTCTCTCTGGTTTATTACTGAACACCAAATCAATCTGTGTTTTAGAGCAACAAGTCACCCTGGTTGGCCCTTTAACTAGCTGTGTAAGGTCAAAGGTATTAGTGATCCGTTTGAGGGTTTTCCTACAACACTTGTCTTCATAATTAATGTTAAAATCTCCCATTAAGATGACCTCTTTCCCAAAATCACATTCCCTAAGCATGGTATTAAACTGATCAAAAAACACACTTTTGGTGGAAGGTGGCCTATACATTCCAATGAGGGTAAAAGACATTTGGGGAGACAGTGTAACGTTCAGGCCGATACATTCTAGTTCATTATCACATGACCACTCAATTTGTTTACATCGGATATGTTCTTTAATGTAAATCATCACACCCCCTCCTCTTCCTTCAATCCTGTCTCTCCTGAAAACATTGTAGCCAGGCACAATCAAAGCAGCATATGGAGAGTGTTTATGGAGCCATGTCTCTGAGAGGCAGAGAAAGTCAAGGTTGGAGTCTGTGAGTAGATGTTGAATTTGATCACTTTTTGGAATGACACTACGAATGTTCAAGTGCCCCCCTAGTAGTCCCTTGGGCTTAGCTCGTGGGTCCCAGATGACTCGAGAGTGATTGACACATTGAAAAAAGTTAAATTTTCGATGTTTTCTGACGGCTGGGTTTAGGCCATTTTGTTTAGTTTTGATTAGGGGCCGTTCGGTAGCGCAATTAACAATCCCTCCCGCCTGCACTGGATGCGGGGAACTAATTAAAATAGCTTGCGTACCAGAAGCAGAGTCAGGGATCGCATATAGCGACTCTGGTATGTTTGAAGAGTCAAAATCTATCCTGGAGCCGGGTGAGTCGAGAGAAACCATAGGACCATAGCACTCACCCACCTCCACAGCGGCGACGACCAGTGGACGAGGCCATCCACCGCTCTCCACTCCGGTGCGTATCACTGGCTCGGTGATATTGGGCCCAGGATTGAGTTGTACATCCCCGGAGAGCAGGAGGGTAGTGAACAGGTAGTTTAACAGTTTCCGATAAATGTTGGACTTGTGTTTGTTACGCCTGGTGCTTGGCTTACCCTGGTTGGTCTGTCATGTCTATTTCGTGGCAACAGAGGGCTCTCAAGAGGTGGTCACGAGAGTACTCAGGGAGGTGTGTGGGGGTTTCTATCAGTGCGACTACGGTGGAAAATCCAGACCAGGTCTCCACCGTGCGCATCCCCTCAGAATATGCCGATTTGGCTCTCGCCTTCTGTAAGAAGAGGGTGACTAAATTACCACCTCATCGACGGGGGGGGGGGGCTATGGAATCATATGTCTCCGAATCGCTGAGGCAGGGATACATTCGGCCCTTCACTTCACCTGCCTCCTCAAGTTTCTTTTTTGTGAAGAAGAAGGATGAAGGTCTGCACAAAATTGGATCTCAGGAGCGCTTACAACCTGGTGCGTATCCGGGAGGGGGACAAGTGGAAGACGGCATTTAGTACCACCTCAGGGCACTATGAGTACCTCGTCATGCCGTACGGATTGATGAATGCTCCATCAGTCTTCCAGGCCTTTGTTGACGAGATTTTCCGGGACCTGCACGGGCAGGGTGTAGTGGTATAAATCGATGAGACTCTGATATACTCCGCTACACGCGCCAAGCATGTGTCCCTGGTGTGTCGCAGGGTGCTTGGTCGACTATTGAAGCATGACCTGTACGTCAAGGCTTCCTCCAACAGTCCGTCTTCTTCCTAGGGTACCACATTTCCACGTCAGGGGTGGAGATGGATAGTAACCGCATTTCAGCCATGCGTAATTGGCCGACTCCCATCATGGTAAAGGAGGTGCAGCGGTTTCTAGGGTTTTCCAATTACTACCGGAGCTTTTGATCACCTGAAGGCTCTGTTTACCTCGGCTCCCGTGCTGACTCATTCGGATCTCATTTTTGGCATTCATAGTGAAGGTGGACGCATCCGAGGCTGGGATAGGAGCCGTGCTGAGAGAGCACGCCACTGAAGCTCCGCCCCTGTGCTTTCTTTTCGAAGAAGCTCAGCCCGGCGGAGTGAAACTATGATGTGGGGGACCGGGAGCTGTTGGCTGTTGTCAAGGCTCTGAAGGCGTGGAGACATTGGCTTGAGGTGGCTGAACACCCTTTTCTCATCTGGACTGACCACCGCAATCTGGAGTACATCTGGGCAGCGAGGAGACTGAACCCTCGGCAGGCAAGGTGGGCCATGTTCTTTACCTGTTTTGTTTTCACTCTATCCTACAGACCAGGTTCCCAGAACGCTAAGGCAGACGCACTGTGCCGGATGTATGACAAAGAGAAGCGGGCCGTGGATCACTCTCCCATACTTCCGGCCTCTTGCTTGGTGGCACCGGTGGTGTGGGAGCTGTACGCGGACATCGAGCGGGCGTTACGCACAGAGTCCACTCCCCCCCCAGTGTCCAGCTGGACGCCTGTATGTTCCATCTGCTGTCCGAGACCGTTTGATCTATTGGGCCCATACGTCACCCTCCTCTGGTCATCTTGGCATCGGTCGGACGGTGCGTTGCCTTAGTGGGAAGTACTGGTGGTCCACCTTGGCCAAGGACCTGAGGGTTTATGTTTCCTCCTGCTCGGTGTGCGCCCAGTGCAAGGCTCCCAGGCACCTGCACAGAGGGAAATTACAACCCCTACCCGTTCCACAACGGCCGTGGTCGCACCTGTCGGTGGATTTCCTGACGGATCTTCCTCCCTCACAGGGCAATACCACGATCCTGGTTGTTGTGGATCGGTTTCCTAAGTCCTGCCGTCTCCTTCCTTTGCCCGGTCTCCCTACGGCCCTACAGACTGCGGAGGCCCGGGGTGCCTGAGGACATAGTTTTCTGGAACGTCTGGCGGTCTCGGTTAGCTTCACCTCAGGTTTTCACCCCGAGAGTAACGGGCAGGTGGACAGAGTAAACCAGGATGTGGGTAGGTTTCTGCGGTCATGTTGCCAGGTCCGGCCGGGGGAGTGGGCGGCGTTCATCCCCTGGGCAGAGATGGGCCAAAACTCACTCCGCCAATCCTCCACTAACCTCTCTCCTTTCCAGTGCGTACTGGGGTATCAGCCGGTTCTGGCACCTTGGCATCAGAGCCAGATCGAAGCTCTGGCAAAAAGCGAGCGCCGACCGCCAACGCTGCGAGGCCCCGGTGTTCTGTATTTATTTTCTTTAGTCAACCTTGTGTTCTGTTTCTTTGTGTTCTTGAACGTAGCCCTGTCTTTCTTTTTTGTTCATTGATTTCACCTGTGTTAGTTACTCACCTGGTCTCATCAGCTCCTTATTTAGTTCAGTTCATTCTGTTTGTGGTTTGTGAGGTATTGTTCGTTTTGACTCTACTACGCCTTTTCCTGGCTCGTTTGTGAGAACCAGTTATAGCCTTCAGTTCTAGTTTTGATTCACCTGCCTGTTTGCCTACCTGTGTACGACCATTGCCTGCCTTTAACCATGATTCCTGCCTTCTGCGAAATAAACACCTGCCGCGCTCTGCACGTGAATCTACACCTTTTTCTCCCTGAGTATTAATTACAAATGACTCTATAAAATACTGCACGTTTTCTTGAATTTGTTCTGGATTTGGGGACTGTGAAAAGACCCCTGGTAGCATGTCTGGTGGGGTAAATGTGTTTCAGAGCTGTGTGTACATTGACTATGGAAAATATTTGTGAGGGGAACGGCACCTCAGTACCTCCAGGCTCTGATCAGGCCCTACACCCAAACAAGGGCACTGCGTTCATCCACCTCTGGCCTGCTCGCCTCCCTACCACTGAGGAAGTACAGTTCCCGCTCAGCCCAGTCAAAACTGTTCGCTGCTCTGGCCCCCCAATGGTGGAACAAACTCCCTCGCGACGCCAGGACAGCGGAGTCAATCACCACCTTCCGGAGACACCTGAAACCCCACCTCTTTAAGGAATACCTAGGATAGGATAAAGTAATCCTTCTCACCCCCCCTTAAAAGATTTAGATGCACTATTGTAAAGTGGCAGTTCCACTGGATGTCATAAGGTGAACGCACCAATTTGTAAGTCGCTCTGGATAAGAGCGTCTGCTAAATGACTTAAATGTAAATGTAAATGTCAACACATTCATGTTTCTTATAAAAAGAAGATGTGATGCAGTCAGTCTCTCCTCAACTCTTAGCCAAGAGAGACAGGCATGCATAGTATTTACATCAGCTGATTAAAATGAAGAGCAAGACGTGCCACTCTGTTCTGGGCCAGCTGTAGCTTAACAAGCTTTTCCTTGCAGCACTCGACCACACAACTGGACAATAATCAAGGTAAGACAACATTAGAGCCTGTAGGACTTGTTTTTTGTGTGGTGTTAAAAAAGCAGAGCATCTCTTTATTACGGATAGACCGCTCCCAATCTTTACAACCATTGAATCTATATGTTTTGACCATGAAAGTTTATAATCTAATTTAGTCTCAACTTGTTCAACAGCCACACCACACATTGCCATATGCAGCTGAGGTCTAGAACTGAGGGAAAGATTTGTACCAAATACAATGCTCTTAGTTTTAGAGATGTTCAGGACCAGTTTATTACTGCCCGCCCATTCCAAAACAGACTGCAACACTTTGTTAAGATGCGTATATGGACACACATGCTTTGTTTAATGCCAGTGTCAGGTCATTGGTAAAAATAAAAGAGTAGAGGGCCTAGAGAGCTATTGTGCGGTACACCACACTTTACATGTTTGACATTAGAGAAGCTTCCATTAAAGAAAACCATAAGTTATATTAGATGGCTCTGAATCCAAGAAATGGCAGAGGTTGAAAAGCCATAAAACATACTATACGCTTTTTCAGCAACAGGTTATGGTCAATAAGATCAAAGTCCTCACTGAAATCTAACAGTACAGCCCTCATAATCTTCTTATCAATATCTTTCAACCATTTGTGTCAGTGCAGTATATGTCAAGTTCCCTTCTCTATAAGCATGCTGATAGTCTCCATATACCAAAATTGCGCTCCACTGCACCTCTGGTGCGAATATGAGCTTGATTGTACCATTGTTGCTCAGGTCCTATTGCAGGAAGCTAGGGGGTGAACAATACGTTGGTCTGTGCAGACCACTGTCACCAATTATGATTCCACTATGTTGTCTCCTTCAATCTGAGAATACAAGGAGGAGTTTTGGAGTTGCACCTTTCAGTTCACATATAGCATTGCAGACATTGTGGACTATTTTTCAAACTGTCGGTTCACTTGCACCACAGAAATCTCCTGTTTCACAATGGGAGGTTCCAGATGACAAAAACCTCAATGTCAGCATCATTTTCTTTGTATATACGGAAACAGTCAGGAAAATTGATTTAATCAAAATCCTTCAGTGGGTTGCTCCTGTCTATAACCACCCTTCTGTCTAGCCTTTGTGGTGCTCTTTGATCAACATCCATTAATCTGAAGTTAAACCTGCCTTTGGCCAGGTTTAATTTAAGCTTTCACTTAGATCTAGATTAATTCTAATCGTCCTTCTGGAAATTAGACTTTTCTAATTCTAGACTAGGACTAAGACTATTTTAAACCATGTCTGAGAAATGTAATTTCAGTCAGTCTAGTTTAAAAGTCAAATGTATTCTAGGATTAGGCTTAATCTGTGTCCGCGAAACCGCCCCATTGAGTTTGTTTTATGGTAGGATCAAGATGGTCAGATTTATATTTAGATACTGCATGTTGCAATTAATTCTGGAACATTTAATGTTTCATTAGCATCATGGCAAAATGAAAATTCTAGTAACCCATGTTGGTAATAAGTGTTGCACGAAAACACAGGAGTATGTGACTGAACTCTTTGTTCTTCCTATCAGCTAAACAAGAGCTGTCAAGACATGGTAAGGGGAAGAGCTATAGCCATAGGAATTTGAGGTCATGTAGCTACAGTACATAAGACTGTTCTTGGAACAGTAAATGGACAGGGCAGTTTCATGCCTTAACTATTATTGGTCCTCATGGTGTTGACCCAAAGTCAATTGACTTCAGTTGAGCCTCGAGAGAAAGGGGGAAATGGGTGTAAGGGTAAAGTACAAACATGAGAAGTGTTCATTTGTGAGAGTGAGCAAGTTAGCATGGTGTAATGGTGTCGTGTTCATAAATCAAAGAGGGAATTTCCATGCATCTTGTACAAGCCAAATATGTGAACAGAGTTCCACCAGAGTATAGGATTACACAGTGAAATATATTTGAGAAAACAAAAATAATCTTCTTTCTACAAAACCCCAATCCGTCTTCATGAAACAAAAACAGGTATTTTCTCCTGATCCTATAAGAACAAACGACATTGTATAAGTCCCAGTCCACTAACAGTTTAAGCTTATGGCCTATAACATGGAAAAGACCTGTAAGGGATTGCCAGAGAAGTACAGAGGATGTTACAGTAGCCTGATGTAGTTTGACCCGTAGATAGGACACCTGGTTCAAATCAAGTGGAAGCCTGAGGCCTGAGTAAGCACAATGTGTTTCCTATGCGTGTCTGTAAATGTTTGGACTGTGAATGTGGAACTAGAACAAGAAGTAGAAAATTGCATTGGATTTTGTTACTCCTCAAAACAAACTCAGAGCGATTGTTATGAAAAAAGTGTGAAAAGAAATTGATTCTTGAGGCATATTTGAGAACAAGCAAATACCCTCACCTTTTGTACTTGTGGAACAAACATTTGACAATTTGACAAGGTATGGAGAGAGATAAAGAGAGAGGGAGAAAAAGAGAGAGAGAGCAGACTACAGACGTGAGATCTAGAGGTGCTTCATGTTTGTTGTTCTTGTTAAAAGCATTACCTCATTGTCCAGCTGTGACTGAGTTGGCGAGAGCAGAATGAGAGAAAGTGGGAGCGAGTGAAAGAGCGAGCGAGCGAGAGAGAGCATTTACCCCTCTGTTACTCTATTCATATCTGAGCATGGAGCTTTTTGTTTTTGGGGAGGAAGTTTTTACAGCTCCAGTTTACAACCCTCAGTCACTCTGACTCTGCCCAGCCCTTGACAGAAAGTGGTGACCTCACTCCTCTCTAATGAAACTTCCCCCCTCTCTTTCCCTTCCTATTTTTTATTTTTTCTAAGAGAGCAGCCAGGCAGCAAGCCAGACACTTTCCCTTTTCACTCAGTTCTCTCTCTCTCTTCACTCAGCTCTCTCTATCTGTCTCTCTCTCCCTCTCTCTCACTATTGGCTTGGTGGTTGATCAGAAGAGGCACTCCTCCCTCCTCTGCTTCTCACATTGGTTTCCCCTGACATGACACAGGCTCAGTTGATAACTTAGAAACAGACAGGAGGGGACGTCCTATTGTGTGTCCTGTACTTGTCTTCTCTCCATGAGGTGCAAGGAGGCGGGTGGCTTTTTGAGTGAGTTTTTCTCCTGACATTTTTTTGGGGAAAAGAGCATTGTTCATTCGAGGATTCGTCTTGTTTTTCCTCTCATTCTGAACTTCTGATCTTGGACTTTGCAGTAGATGAGGTGAGATATCTGTATTGTTTTGTGATTCTTGTCACAGTATGCCCATCTAGACTACACTGCAGAGCTATCAAAAACCATGTCTGAGGGTGTTATCAGAAAAATCCAGCCCTTTACCATTGGGACCAGGCTGTCTGTCCCCTCTGAAGCCAAATGCCAGGAGATTGTGGATGTCTATCTGCCGAAGTCTGCTGCTCCGAACAAGTTGGAGCTGCAGAACAACCTACACGACCAAATGTCCCTTTACGTGGGCCAGTCCCAGGGGTGGCCTGAGACTGGGAACTCGGAACTCCCACAAGTGGCCGCCCAGGTCTACGCTTCAACACCAGAGGGACATCAGGATGAGAGAGTGGAGGAGGACAGGAATTCTGTGTCCCCCACTGCATCCTCTAGGTCCATCAGGAAGATTGCTATTTGCAGGAATGCCGAGACAGTCCCCGACGTGTCCTTGTGTGACTCTGACCTGGCCACCTCAGTCAGTTCCACGTCGGAGACCATCCGAAGCAACAGTCTTCACCCAAAACCGCCATCCTTGAGAGTAGAGGACGACTTGGATAAGATGTCCAACTCTCAGTTTAAGGTAACCTTGGATTATAGTTGTTTTATTCTTGGTGTCTCACATGTTATTGAGTTAGGATAGGCTGCAAGCCAGCACCAACTAATTTCCATTTCAAATCACTTGGTTCAAATCAACTGGCTTTATATGAAATAGAAATGGTGAATGTCTCAGCCAGTGTTGTTATGGACATGTGTTTTGTTTCTGTTGGCCATTCTCAAGCTTTCTGAAAGCAAATTAATTGACTTGTTTACTTTAAAGAAAGTAAGTCCAGAGCCAAAAGGCAATAGGAGAATTGGGAATTAAATCCATAACCACAAAACCCAGTGTTAGTAATGTTTTGTTTTTCTCCCTCATTTCACATACTATGTAATGCTCTCATTAAGTAATTGTTTGTTTTCACATACTAATAATTACTGAATTTGCGTTACTGAGTAAGCTGAGTAACAACATCAATCTTTCAGTTTAATGCCTTCCACCCTGCAACACAAGACACTTTTTTTGCATCTGTTACCAAAAGCAACATGATATAAACACCATAATGTACATTGTTCCAGCATGAAACCTCCACGCACGCACACACACACACACACACACACACACACACACACACACACACACACACACACACACACACACACACACACACACACACACAATGTGTGCACTATTACCTCAGTGTTGCATTATCCACACTGTACTCTCGAGCTATGAGATCATCAGCAGGCTTTCATTAAGCAAGGTAAAAGGCCACGTTTCAGATGAACTGGTTATTTCCACAGAATAAACGACTCCCAATTCCATAATTGAAGGGGTTGCATGGTGAAAATAGCAATCAGGCACATTGCGTTGGTGGATATAATGATGCCAAACTGAAGATGTACCTGTGATTAAGTGTTTCTCCAGATCCACAGCTGGCAAACAAACGGGTTATTTCAAAATTTGCGATTGCCTTTCGGAATTTAAGGGGATTTCGATTGGATTTAATAGTGACACTGAACAACAATTTGCGGAAGAAGCATGCCAAAATAAGCTTACACATAAAGAAGATAGTGTACTTAATATCACATACCATGTTAAGATGCATATTTTATGCACTCAGAAAGCATGACATACATTTGAAGTTAACAGGAAAATTAAGTTAAATATATATTTTTTTACAGATAACAGTCCCATGGTTACAGTTTTCAATGCTGAGCATGCAACTAGCAAAATGACAGTGGGATGGGAAAAGGAACTGGAACAGCAAAAAGAGGAGCAATTATTTTGAGATGAGATCATGGTTTTGGCTCTCTTTCGCTCTTCATCCCGGCCCTGTGTAGGTGGGCTGGCTGAGTCACACAAAGCCTGCATTCTCTCATCGCTGTATTTAGTATACACATTCCATTTTCTTTCACCAGGATTGAGTGTAGCTCTGGGGGTCCGTCTTTGGGCATCTGTCTGTACATTTCCCTGTTTCTTATGACAATGTCTACATCTCTTGAAGTTTTCAACTTTTCAAGTACCCAACACTACACAGACACATTTTTTTATAGCTTTGTGTATAGCCAAGCTATCCAAAGACTGCAGGGTATGTGCATTCAGTTTCGTGGTCTTTTGTAGCCTACCTGCGGCTTGAACTACCAAGGTACATGGCAATCTTGCAACATGGTGAAACCTGCGCAACAGTGCTTACAGTGATACGTTATTGTAAAACATTCTAAAAGCTCATATTCAAGCTTGTCAACGCATCATAATGCATTATAATTGCAAGTTTTAAGTAAACTGTTACCAAAATGTGTATTTCACTGCAGAAAATACAGTACATTACATTCCAGGAAAACAAACATCTGTCTAAGATGAAAACCAGGCAGGCCTAACAAGTTTCAGATTATTGTGGAGACTGTAGGGAACCAGCAGCAAGTTGCTCCATGATTTAGCTACACACGGCAATGATGTAAGAGGTCTCGGAAAGATAATATGCATCATTCAACGTTTTGCATGAGGTCATCAGTACAGAATGCATCGGCATGGCAAAGAGAGAACGGAGACAGACAAGGAAAAGGTTCCACGAGCTTAAAGGTTATGAAACCGCAAAGATGGAGTAGTGCTCTGCAGCTCGCAGAAAATTATTCATTGCAAAGTAGCAGAAGTAAATTAAATTAAATGAATGTATCGCCTGTAGTGATTTCACAGCTATGGCAAAAAATACATTATTTTCACATTTTTATGTTACAAATACTGATAACCATCTGTATAACGCATGACCTTGCTCATAGTGCAGTAAAGCACTTGCGATAACCATTCAAAGCACATCATGGGTACTTTTAACAGCACTTATAAATTAATAACAGCTACATTCCTAATACATTACACTACAACTCATGGATCCCTATAACAGCCTATGTACTGCAAATAATTAAATGACCATACAGAAATCCTTTGTAACGCATTACACACAGGTGGCTGGTATATACACCAAACAAAAATATAAACGCAACATGCTACCATTTCTAAAATTGACTGAGATCAAAAAAGTTCACATAAGGAAAGTCAATTTAAATAAATTAGTTAGGCCCTGATCTATGGATTTCATATCGCTGGGAACACAGACATGCATCTGTTGGTCACAGATACCTTAAGAAAAATGGTAGGGGCGTGGATCAGAAAACCAGTCAGTATCTGGTGTGACCTCCATTTGCCTCGTGCAGCGTCACACATCTCCTTTGCATAGAGTTGATAAGGCTGTTGATTGTGGCCTGTGGAATGTTGTCCCACTCCCCTTGAATGGCTGGGTGAAGTCGCTGGATATTGGCGGGAACTGGAACACACTATCTTACACATTGATCCAGAGCATCCCAAACATGTTCAATTTGTGATATGCCTGGTGAGTATGCAGGTCATGAAAGAACTGGGACATGTTCAGTTTCCATGAATTGTGTACAGATCCTTGCGACATGGGGCCGTGCATTATCATTTTTGCACCCCAGTATCTCTACTTGCACATCATCATCTGCACATCTATCACTCCAGCATTAATGCCTCTATGACCTATTTATTGCCTTACCTCCCTACTCTGCTACATTTGTACACACTGTACATAGATTTTTCTATTGTATTATTGACTGTATGTTTGTTTATGTGTAACTCTGTGTTGTTGATTTTGTAGCACTGATTTGCTTTATCTTGGCCAGGTCACAGTTGTAACCTGGTTAAAAATAGGTGAAATAAAAAATAAATAAACAAAATCATGCTGAAATATGAGGTGACGGCGGCAGATGAATGGCACAATATTTCTGGGATATTTTATTTCAGCTCATGAAACATGGGACTTTACATGTAGTGTTTATATTTTGGGTCAGTGTGTATATATATATACAGTTGAAGTCGGAAGTTTAAATACACCTTAGCCAAATACATTTAAACTCAGTTTTTCACAATTCCTGACACTTAATCCTAGTTAAAATTTCCTGATTTAGGTCAGGAAAATGTCAGAATTATAGTAGAGAAAATTATTTATTTCAGCTTTTATATCTTTCATCACATTCCCAGTGGGTCAGAAGTTTACATACACTCAATTAGTATTTGGTAGCATTGCCTTTAAATTGCTTAACTTGGGCCAAATGTTTCGGGTAGCCTTCCACAAGCTTCCCACAATTTTGGCCCATTCCTCCTGACAGAGCTGGTGTAACTGAGTCAGGTTTGTAGGCCTCCTTGCTTGCACACATTTTTTCAGTTCGGCCCACAAATTTTCTATAATATTTTTTTATGGCGGTTTAGGAGCAGAGGCTTCTTCCTTGCCGAGTGGCCTTTCAGATCATGTCGATATAGGACTTGTTTTCCTGTGGATAAAGATACTTTTGTACCCGTTTCCTCCAGTATCTTCACAAGGTCCTTTGCTGTTGTTCTGGGATTGATTTGCACAAAGTATGTTCATCTCTAGGAGACAGAACGCGTTTCCTTCCTGAGCGGTATGATGGCTGCGTGGTTTATACTTGTGTACTATTGTTTGTACAGATGAACGTGGTACCTTCAGGCATATGGGAATTGCTTCCAATGGTGAACCAGACTTGTGGAGGTCTACAATTTATTTTCTGAGGTCTTGGCTGATTTCTTTTGATTTTCCCATGATGTCAAGCAAACTGAGTTTTAAGGTAGGCCTTGAAATACATCCAAAGGTACACCTCCAAGTGACTCAAATTATGTCAATTAGAATCAGAATCTTCTAAAGCCATGACATCATGTTCTGGAATTTTCCAAGCTGTTTAAAGGCACAGTCAACTTAGTGTATGTAAACTTCTGACCCACTGGAATTGTAATACAGTGAATTATAAGTGAAATAATCTGTCTGTAAACAATTGTTGGAAAAATGACTTGTGTCATGCACAAAGTAGATGTCCTAACCGACTTGCCAAAAGTATAGTTTGTTTACAAGAAATTTGTGGAGTGGTTGAAAAACGAGTTTTAATGACTCCAACCTAAGTGTATGTAAACTTCCGACTTCAACTGTACATGCCCTCAAGTGTCAGAACCATGCATTGAGTATACTGGTTCACAGGTTCTTCCTTTATAATGACCTCTATAGGATGGACATCAGTACGAGACGCTTGACGTGGAGACCGACCACAAGGGAGAGAAGAGGAAGAGACTGCAACAGATAGAAGGCAACAAAGTCCCTTCCCGAGAAAACACAGTTAACCAAACGTAGGTCCCATTTTTGACTGAGCAAGATATATCAGTAACACCTTACATTGATTTAAAAAATAAACAGTAAGAAACAACAGGCCCCTAAACTTTGATATATGCATGATAAATCATGGCCACTCGTGATTTATTATAGTTTTTTTTATTTCTCTATGACTAAATCAAATCACATTTTATTTGTCACATCCGCCGAGTACAACAGGGATAGACCTTACAGTGAAACGCTTACTTTCAAGCCCTTAACCAACAATGCAGTTGCAAATAGCAAATAGTTTTGGTAGCCATTTGATTAGCTGTTCAGAAGTCTTATGGCTTGGAGGTAGAAGCTTTTAAGAATCCCTTTGGACCTAGAAGTGGCACTCCGGTACCACTTGCCATGCGGTAGCAGAGAGGACAGTCTATGACTAGGGTGACTGGAGTCGTTGGCAATTTTTTGGCCTTCCTTTGACTCCGCCTGGTATAGAGGTCCTGGATGGCAGGAAGCTTGGCCCCAGTGATGTACTGGGCAGCACGCACTACCCTCTGTGGTGCTTGTGGTTGGAGGCCGAGCAGTTGCCATACCAGGCGGTGATGCAACCATTCAGGATGCTCTCAATAGTGCAGCTGTATAACTTTTTAAGGATCTGAGGACCCATCATTTCAGTCTCCTGAAGGGGAATATGCATTGTCGTGCCCTCTTCATGACTGTCTTGTTGTGTTTGGGCCATGATAGTTTGTTGGTGATCTGGACACCAAGAAACTTGAAGCTCTCAACCTGCTCAACTACAGCCCCAGCGATGAGAATGGGGTCGTGCTTGGTCCTTTTTTTCCTGTAGTTAACAATCATCTCCTTTGTCTTGATCACGTTGAGGGAGAGGTTGTTATCCTTGCACCACACTGCCAGGTCTCTGACTTCCTCCCTATAGGCTGTCTCATTGTTGTCTGTGATCAGGCCTACAGCTGTTGTGTCGTCAGCAAACTTAATGATGCTGATTGGGCATGGAGTCATGGGTGAACAGGGAGTACAGTAGGGGACTGAACATGCACCCCTGAGGGGCCCCCCGTGTTGATGATCAGCGTGGCAGATATGTTGTTGCCTACCCTTACCACCTGGGGGCGGCCCATCAGAATATTCATGATCCAGTTGCAGAGGGAGGTGTTTATTCCCAGGGTCCTTAGCTTAGAGATGAGCTTTGAGGGCACTATGGTGTTGAATGCTAAGCTATAGTCAATGAATAGCATTCTCACATAGGTGTTCCTTTTCTCCAGGTATGAAAGGGCAGTATGGAGTGCAATAGAGATTGCATCATCTGTGGATCTGTTGGGGCAGTATGCAAATTGGAGTGGGTCTAGGGTTTCTGGGATTATTTTTATTTTTATTTGACCTTTATTTAACTAGGCAAGTCAGTTAAGAACAAATTCTTATTTTCAATGATGGCCTAGGAACAGTGGGTTAACTGCCTATTCAGGGGCAGAACGACAGATTTGTACCTTGCCAGCTCGGGGGTTTGAACTTGCAACCTTCCGGTTACTAGTCCAATGCTCTAACCACTAGGCTACCCTGGTGTTGATGTGAGCCATGACCAGATTTCAAAGAACTTCATGGCTACAGACGTGAGTGCTACAGGTTGGTAGTAATTTAGGCAGGTTACCTTGGTGTTCTTGGGTACAGGGACTATGGTGGTCTGCTTAAAACATGTTGGTATTACAGACTCGGTCAGGGACAGGTTGAAAATGTCAGGGAAGACACTTGCCAGTTGGTCAGCGCATGCTCAGTGTACACATCTTGGTAATCCGTCTGGCCCTGCGGTCTTGTAAGTGTTGACCTGTTTAAAGGTCTTACTCACATCGGCTGTGGAGAGTGTGATCATACAGTCGTCCGGAACAGCTGATGCTCTCATGCATACTTCAGTGTTGCTTACTTTGAAGCGAGCATAGTGATTTAGCTTGTCTGGTAGGCTTGTGTTACTGGGCAGCTCGCGGCTGTGCTTCCCTTTGTTGTCCATAATAGTGTGCAAGCCCTGCCACACCCGACGAGCGTCGGAGCCGGTGTAGTAGATTCAATCTTAGTCTTGTATTGACGCTTTGCCTGTTTTATGGTTCATCAGAGGGCATACCGGGATTTCTTATAAGCATCTAGGTTAAAGTCCCACTCCTTGACTAGGCTACATATACATTGTCCTTGGTGCTATGGATGTATATTTGTTATGGCTACCGTTAACATGTTGTTTTCCTAGCTACTACTATGTAACTACAGCTTTCCATGTAAAGGAACATTACTTGGTCTGACTTAAATTATTCTGCGTCCATCTTGGATTTCAAGTCATATCTGGGAATTTGACCCCCATGGGATCCCATTGCCAAAGGACTAAACTAGATACTGTATCTCTTTGGTAGCTGCCTGAGGTTCCAGTCACTGTTAAGAAACTATCACCAAGACCTCAAACTGGCTCTGGACGTCTCCTCCTTCTACCAACAGGCTGACAACATCATCTGCACCATCAACAGGAAGGTAAAAAGGCAGAATAGGAATTTGCACAAGAGTCCTATTTTGCACCAGTGATCCTTTAAAGGTACAACCTGCAATATTTACATGCTGTTAAATGTTTATTTCAATTGATTGCTTCTTGAAAAATATATGCTCCATGAGCTTAGTACAACTGTCCCCATCATAACCCCAATAAAGGGTCCCAAAGCTCTCCAAAGTATCATTATTTTGTAATTACACGTTATTACACTTATTATCATAAGATTGACTCTATATTATTTTTGTGTTTGGTAGAGAAGCGTCCTGTCTGGATCCGATAACCAGGGGAGCTGCGGTCAGACAGAGATCTACAATATTGCCAGCCAAATCACGGTGAGTGGCACGTGGGGGAAAATGTAGCTCAAAATAATGAATACATTTATGGTGAAACGCAGTAACGCTTCATTCATTCATACATCAGGGTTGTGTTCAATTCCATTTCAAGTGAAATACTAGTGATTTAAAAAAAGTTGTCATTGAAAATATAACCAACAAAAATATGAATTGAATGTCACTGTTTCACTGAATTTAAAAGAAATGCACTACAACTGTCTTGGCAGATGCTCAGTACTCAAGCCTACTAAGTAGAGAGAAACACAGAGAAACTATCTTAAGACAGTGAAACATAACACCACCAGACTATTCCTTCCTAGACCTTCTCTGGATCTTTTTGGGGTGTTTCCCCCTTAAGAAGCCTTCTATGATGTGATGTTATACTGTGAGACTTATATTTCCCTCACTAACTTTAAACATTAGCTATCTGAGCAGCTAACCGATTGCTGCAGCTGTACATAGCCCATCTGTAAATAGCCCACCCAATCTACTTACCTCATCCCCATATTGTTTTTATTTACTTTTCTGCTCTTTTGCACACCAGTATGTCTACTTGCACATCATCATCTGTTCATCTATCACTCCATAGTTAATTTGCTAAATTGTAATTACTCCGCTACTATTGCCTATTTATTGCCTTACCTCCTCACGCCATTTTCACACACATTTCCATGTGCAACTCTGTGTTGATGTTTGTGTCGCACTGCTTTGCTTTATCTTGGCCAGGTCGCAGTTGTAAATGAGAACTTGTTCTCAACTAGCATACCTGGTTAAATAAAGGTGAAATAAAATTAAAAATACTTCTGTGTTCCATCTAACCATAGCCTTCCATTTTAAAGAGCGTGGGTCGTTTTCCAAGTAAATCAACACCAAATGAATTGTGTCACTTCCTTCCTTCCACTGCTCCCATCCCCTCCCTCGACCACGCTCTCTCCAGATGCTGAATGAGACTGTTTCACGCCTTTCGGACCTCCACCCTACCCTGGCTGCCAGAGTGACACGGAAGCAGGCTGAGGTGCAGGAGAGTTGGGGCCTTCTCCAGGAGGGTAGCGGGTAAATATGGGTCCCGAAAGCTCATATCGTTTCTTTGTCTGTGTTTCTAATGCAGCGGTTCCCAATATCGGTCCTCGGGACCCCAAGGTGTGCACGTTTTGGTTTCTGGCCTTACACTACACAGCTGATTAAAATGATGTGCACCGTTTGTGGTACCGAAGACCACGTTTGGGAAACCCTGCTCTAATGGCACCCTATTCACTAGCCACTTTAAACAATGCTACCTAATATAATGTTACATACCCTACATTATTCATCTCATATGCATATGTATATACTGTACTCTATATCATCTACTGCATCCTTATGTAATACATGTATCACTAGCCACTTTAACTATGCCACTTTGTTTACATACTCATCTCATATGTATATACTGTACTCGATACCATCTACTGTATCTTGCCTATGCTGCTCTGTACCATCACTCATTCATATATCTTTATGTACATATTCTTTATCCCCTTACACTGTGTATAAGACAGTAGTTTTGAAATTGTTAGTTAGATTACTTGTTGGTTATTACTGCATTGTCGGAACTAGAGGCACAAGCATTTCGCTACACACGCATTAACATCTGCTAACCATGTGTATGTGACAAATAAAATTGGATTTGATTTGATATACTGTAGTTCATTACTTTTGACCAAGGCCCATGCGGCTCTGGTCAAAAGTAGTGCTATATATTATGGCAATATTTGCTATAAATGTAAGATCAATGTTTACAACATTCACACATGGTTCCCGTTTGGTTGGAGAATAAAAAATAAAATATTTTTTTTTTTTTTACCTTTATTTAACTAGGCAAGTCAGTTAATATAAAGGAATTTGAAATGATTTATTTTTTTACTTTTACTTTTGATAGATAAGTATATTTTATCAATTACATTTACTTTTGATACTTAAAACCAAATACTTTGAGTTTTACTCAAGTAGTATTTTACTGGGGGACTTTCACTTTTACTTGAGTAATGTTCCATTAAGACATACTTTTACTCAAGTATGACAAGTACTTTTTCCACCACTGAAAATAGACTACAGGTAAGCACCCTGGTTCTCAGACTGTGGTTTCAGGAGGGAAATATACACAGTCTTCGATAGAGTTGAGTGATGCGAACACATCCTCACTTGAACATTTGAACCTTGCCCCTAATTGAAATAGTATTTGTGAGTGTTTATTTCTATGTTAATTGTATTCCAGATTCCTGCTCAACATACATTACTCATATCATAGATCTCATTCCACCATTTCACCTAAACCAGTGAAGTGTGTAGTAATTGAGTGTTTTTGTCTGAATAGGTATTGGCTAAAGAGGTAATTGCAGGCCCCTCCCAATAAATGAGTTAACGAGCTACAGATGTTTAAATGTTTGTGTGAGAGTGCCAGTGGGGAAGAGAGGTAAGCAAGGATAGACCAGTGAAGATTATTATTTTATTCTTGGGCTTATCTTTTAATCCATGTTTTTACCATTTTGTATTTATATATTTATTGAAAATAAATAACAAAATTTGGAAGAAACCGTTCCCGTTCTTTTAGTAAAACCTTTTTTATGTGAAGGGCATCGGCCAGCCCTGTCACAGTTAAATCAGGTGTTTCAGGAGTTATGATGTTACAATCGGCATTCTGTTCCTAGGCAGTCATTGAAAATAAGAATTTGTTCTTAAGCAAACCAGACGGCACAATTTACATGTTTTATTTAATTTACTTACGGATAGCCAGGGGACACACTCCAACACTCCAACATAATTTACAAACAAAACATTTGTGTTTTGTGAGTTCGGCAGATCAGAGGCAGTAGAGACTACCAGGGATATTCCTGTCCAGCTAATCATTCAAAATGTAAAAAGCACTTATGGGTGTCAGGGAAAATGTATGGAGTAAAAAGTTCATTATTTTCTTTAGGAATGTAGTGTAGTTACTCAAAAATGTATTTTTAATGTTTACTTAAGTACACCATTGCTATTTTTCCCTCCATAAAACCGTTTACATTTGGTAGTGCTGAATAAAGTCATCAATGGAGGTCACCAATAACTGAGTTAGCGAGCCATTGCTACAGTATAATGATACAAAACGGGCAGCCTTTTTGACCCAACCCACATGTCGACTCCGAACTTTTCAACATGTTGATAAACATCACTTAACAGTTTACGTCAGGATGAACTCATGGAAAATGTATTGCAGATGAAAAGGTTTGATGTTTACAATTGGATTAATGGAAAACATACTCGGTGAATAAGATGATGTATTGTTTCCCTACTAACACTCTTGTTGTGTAACTAACAAGACATTCTGGCATTAGAGCCAATGCCCTAATGGCAACTGAAGCCGACATTGAAATGATCCTTGCCCTAATAAGCCATAGTCTGAGTTTCACTCCCAGCAAATGCAGTCCAGATAATCGCCATGGAATCAATTTGGGGGAATTCATTCGGGGGAATTCTCTTTGTATTATCTAATGCTCTAACTTTAAGCATGACGCGGATTTCGCAAGCCCCTGTGTAAAAGTGTTCTGTGTAGGAGCTGGAGCGACAAGTGTATGCCAAAATTAGATATGGATGAATATAGAGAAAGACATTTTGGGGGGAGATTATACTATATGATAAACCTGCTCCTAATTTCTTTAGCAGATGTGTGCAGAGTGCCTCATAAGTATGGTATGGCCTAGTAACCAGGGATACAAACAGATGTAGCTTATTGAACAGAAGTATACTGGTCAGTTACCATGTTAGTCATTCAACTGTGGGTTTAATGCACTTCTGCATTTAAAGTTACATTTTGGAAGTTTAATTACAAATGTTCTAGCTCAGATTTTGGATTTAAACTGAGGCATATTTCTTAACATATTTCTGAACATATTTTTCTTAACACATTGAACCATAGAATCCTAAGTTTTAGGGCATTCAACTTTTGAAATATAAACAAATGACTATTTTTGTTGTAAGGGCGGCAATGGGCTCTCTTCTGTCAAAACTGGATATAGGTTTCCTTAACGGGCGCCAATGAGAAAGAACGTTTGAATTAAAGACAACCGACAAGACACGACATACACAGTGTTCCTTTTTGATGGCGAGACTTCTGACTCCTCCCAGCTGTTCCCTCTCTGTTTGATAGTTTATTTCTAAAACAAAAGCCCTTTCCTGAAACCATGACCTCACCCTTTCAGAGGGGGGGGTGACATCATTACTTTGTACCCCTGCCAGCCCCAGTCAGTCACTCCAAGGACAAAGCCTTCTGTCTGTTCAGATTGTCATGGTTGCATAACATGTTGTTAGCTAATTCAGCATATCTGGTGGATCCAGTCAGTTCATCCTTGGATTTCTGAGTCATGTGACACGTCTCCAATCAGAAGTGCTCTAGACATGTTGAGGAGTGCTCAAACTTGTGGGTATGACTCAAAAACCCTAAAGAATACACAGTAAAACTGATTAAGAGGCATCCGCAGCTGCTACAAATGATCCACTTTGGACATATTGTCTCTGATGCATGACAATAGGTGCTAAGCCTTGGTTAAGTGGTATCACTCCCATCGCTATGTACCACGGCCCTGGAGACCAGAGTTAAATCTTTGTGTCCACCCTTCTGACCTCTCCCCCACATCGATCTACCCCATGGTTTCCAATCTGCCTACACAAAAAGCACTAAATACAGTATGTGTTTTATTTTAACACTCCACACCACAATGCTTTTTTCTCATCTTGTTTGTGGTGCTGGAAATAAATGCCTCAAGAAAAATAATTTCCCTAGTATATCACTGGGGTGTACACACCAATGTTTGCTGTGGAGAATGAGCATAATATTGTTCATTGTAAAAGACTACTCCCGGACACAGGATTACCTCTTGCATTATTATTATTATTATTATTATTATTATTGTCGTCAACGTTTCGGACGGTGACTTTTCTCAAGACAATTTTGAGTCAGGTCTCTAACCGAAACAACAGCAAAAACAACATGCAGAGGCACACTACCTTTCCAAAGTTTTGGAACACCTACTCATTCAAGGGTTTTTCTTTATTTACACTATTTTCTACATTGTATAATAATCATGTAGTAACCAAAAAAGTGTTAAACAAATCAAAATATATTTATTTTATAATGGAGATTCTTCAAATAGCCACCCTTTCCCTTTGGTTGAGGTCGGGTGATTGTGGAGGACAGGTCATCTGATGCAGCACTCTCCTTCTTGGTAAAATAGCCCTTACACAGCCTGGGGGTGGGCTGGGTCATTGTCCAGTTGAAAAACAAATGATAGTCCCACTAAGCCCAAACCAGATGGGATATCGCTGCAGAATGCTGTGGTAGCCATGCTGGTTAAGTGTGCCTTGAATTCTAAATAAATCACAGTGTCACGAGCAAAGCACCCCCACACCATAAAACCTCCTCCTCCATGCTTTACAGTGGGAAACATACATGAGAGATCATCCGTTCACCGACACCACGTCTCACAAAGACACGGTGGTTGGAACCAAAAATCTCCAATTTGGACTCCAGACCAAAGGACAAATTTCCAGCCGTCTAATGTCCGTTGCTCGTGTCTCTTGGCCCAAGAAAATCTCTTCTTCTTATTGGTGTGCTTTAGTAGTGGTTTCTTTGCAGCAATTCAACCATAATGGCCTGATTCACAAAGCCTGATTCACACAGATGTGCCTGTTACTTGAACTCTGAAGCATTTATTTGGGGTGCAATTTCTGAGGCTGGTAATTCTAATGAACTTATCCTCTGCAGCAGAAGTAACTCTGAGTCTTCCATTCCTGTGGCGGACCTCATCAGAGCCAGTTTCATCATAGCGCTTAATGGTTTTTTGCAACTGCACTTGAAGAAACTTTCAAAGTTATTGAAATGTTCCGTGTTGACTGACCTTCATGTCTTAAAGTAATGATGGACTGTCGTTTCTCTTTGCTTATTTGAGCTGTTCTTGCCATAATATGGACTTGGTCTTTTACCAAATAAGACCATCTTCTGTATACCCCCCCTACCTTGTCACAACACAACTGATTGGCTCAAACACATTAAGAAGGAAAGACATTTCTCAAATTAACTTTTAAGAAGGCACACACTGTTGGCTATTTGAAGAACCTCAAATATAAAATATTTGTTGATTTGTTTAACACTTTGGTTACTACATGTTTCCATATATGTTATTTAATAATGTTGATGTCTTCACTATTATTCTACAATGTAGAAAGTAATACAAATAAAGAAAATCCCTTGAATGAGAGTGTGTTCTAAAACTTTTGACCGGTAGTGTATGTGCTGGATTGGTCTTTTACAGTGAGTTTGTTCTTGCTTTATCATGATTTTGGCCCATTCACTCACATGAACCATTCTATTTCATTACCAATGAAACTAGCACTGAGTGTCAACTGGCCTTACGGATGTGGTAGGGTAGGGTCACTATCATTGATAGAACCAGTGTTACAATAAGTAACCCATAATGTTTTGCCATGCAGGAGCGAGTGGCCAGATTTGCCCACCACCCTTGCCATAGACTTCTCCTGTGATGAACCTGGCCCACTGAGTCAAACCAGAGATCCGGAACATGAGGCCCAGAGGATCATAGGAAAGGACATCAAAGAGGAACAGAACCCTCTCAAAGGGTTCGAGGTCAGCAGATCCATTTTTCAAATAACTGGGAAATTCTTGTTAAAAGTAGTTTAGTAGATAGTTCACCCAAATTACAAACTTACATATAGGTTTCTTAACTTTTAAGGAGTCGATTAAAAACTAATAGGTCATTTTGTAATATGGGGTGTAATTTGGGTGAACTGTTATGAAAAGAGGAACTCATCAGAATAGGTGGTACTTGATACCTCTGTAAAATAGTAGAATTACTCTAATTATATGACCTACTAATGACCTGTGTAATTTCCTTTTCTTTTAGAACATGAAAGACTGTGGTGTCCCCAGGAAGCTGACTGTTAGTCAAGTTGAAGAACAGCCTTCCAAAAGCTATGCCCGAGTCTCCTGTGACACCACCAGCAATGACTTGACTGGAAGACTGTGTGTGGAGAGGCAAAGGTATAGACTTTCATCAGCTTCTTGTTTTTTGAAACCAGATGAAATTGTTGATGACACTTTAAGCAGACAATTAAGTTAACATAATGTTTTCTTGCTTTGCAGAAAGGACCAGACAACCCATTTGAACACTTGTTTTCCAGGTTGCCAATCAGAACTTGGTATTCAGTTGCATAATTCTACCACATCTGCTGATAAGGTAGCTATGGACTGATTTTGGGTGTTTCTTGTGGGCTACTACAACAGTACTAATACTTTAGAGTAAAAATCCAATGGCAATGTCCACATGATAAACAGGGTGTGTTGATTTTAACTGGGTTTACAACTTTGAAGGTTGTAAACATTGAGAGTGAACCCCCAGTGTACTGTAGTTTTCCTATATTCATAATTGATTGAATTTGGGCCTGGATGCATCCCACTGGGTTAACCAAACGTCACTTCCTCCTCTTGTTCTATCTCTTCCTCTCCTGTTTCCTCATTTCCTCTTCCTTTCCTGTTTCTTGATGGTTGAAGACTCTGTCATGGCTGAAAGACAACCTTGCTATGTCAACCCCCAGCCACCACACAGCCAGTCTGAGTGGTCCAGAGGTGACTAAAAACCTGTCAGCTGATATTTACCCGAACACGATCTGCTTAGACATGTCCAAGAAAGTACATCTTGTAGCTTTTCATTGCATAATATTCAGTCCTTGCAATGGTACTTATCGGATTCAGAAAGATTTACATTGGGCAATATATACTGAACAAAAATATAAATGTGTTGGACTCATGTTTCATGAGCTGAAATAAAAGATCCCAGAATTTTTCCATTTGCACAAAAACCTTATTTCTCAATTTTGGGCACAAACTTGTTTACATCCATGTTAGTGAGCTTTTCTCCTTTGCCAAGATAATCCATCCACCTGACAGGTGTGGCATATCAAAAAGCTGATTAAACAGCATGATCATTACGTAGGTCCACATTGTTTTAGGGACAATAAAAGACCACTCTAAAGTGTGCAGTTTTGCCACACAACACAATGCCACAGATGTTTCAAGTTTTGAGGGAGAGTGCAACTGGTATGCTGACTGCAAGTATGTCCCACAGAGCTGTTGCCAGATAATTGAATGTCCATTTCTCTACCATAAGCCACCTCCAGTGTTGTTTTAGAGAAGTTGGCAGTATGTCCAGCCGGCCTCACAACCGCAGACCATGTCTAACCATGCCAACCCAGGACATTCACATCCAGCTTCTTCACCTGTGGGATCGTCTAAGACCAGTCACCCGGACAGCTGATGCAAAACCGAAATAAATGTTGCAAAAACTGTCAGAAACCGTCTCAGGGAAGCTCATCTGCTTGCTCGTCATCCTCACCAGGGTCTTAACCTGACTGCAGCTCGGTGTCGTAACCGACTTCAGTGGGCAAATGCTCACCTTAGATGGCCACTGGCACACTGGAGAAGTGTGTTCTTCATGGATGAATCCCGGTTTTAACTGTACTGGGCAGATGGCAAATAGCGTGTATGGCGTTGTGCGGTTGAGTGGTTTGCTGATGTCAACGTTGTGAACAGAGTGCCCCATGGTGTCGGTGGGGTTATGCGGTTATGCTGTTAACATCAGCAAATCGCTCAGCCAAAGCAATAAGCTACGGACAACAAACAAAATGGCATTTTACCGATGGCAATTTGAATGCCATGACGAGATCCTGAGACCCATTGTCGTGCCATTCATCCGACGCCATAACCTCATGTTTCAGCGTTAAAATGCACAGCCCTGTGTCGCAAGGATCTGTACACAATTATTGGAAGCTGCAAATGTCCCAGTTCTTCCATGGCCTGCATACTCACCAGACATGTCATTCATTGAATGTTTGGGAATACGACAGTGTGTTCCAGTTCCCGCCAATATCCAGCAACTTCGCACAGCCATTGAAGAGGAGTGGGACAGCATTCCACGGGCCACAATCAACAACCTGATCAGCTCTATGCAAAGAGATGTGTTTTGCTGCATGGAAAATGGTGCTCACACCAGATACTGACTGGTTTTCTGATCCATGCCCCTACATTTATTAAAGGTATCTGTGACCAATAGATCCATATCTGTATTTCCAGTCATGTGAAATCCATAGATTAGGGCCTAATTAATTCATTTCAATTGAATGACTTTCTTATATGAAGTGTATCTTGGTAAAACCTTTGAAATTGTTGCATGTTGCCTTTATATTTTTGTTCAGTATATGTATGATGAGATTTGCAGGGTCTATCAGAGTCGGGGTCATTAATTCTGGCAAAGGGTTTAAATTGATCTGATAAATCAAGGACACTACTTTCACTATCAGGATTATCCAATTCGTTAATATAATTTACAATTCAGAAATGTATAAATGTGACTGTTAAAATGGAAAAGATTTTATTTTATCCTACAAAATGACATACTAGACTAGAGCAAACATTAATGTTCATTGCTATGGGACAGGAAAAGCCAGAGTCAACCCAAGGCCAGCACCAAGATTGTGTGAAGATGGAAGACCTTGGCCAAGTGGAAACGTTATGGGAAGTTCTGAGGAGAAGACTTCATAGAAGCATGATTTATTCAAACAGCTCTGAGAGGCTCAAGTTTGAGGTATTGATTATTTGTGTCTACATACTGTTCTGGGCTTGTATTCATAGTGTCTTAAAGTATGAGTGTTGATGTAGCATCAGTTATGTATTTTAGATAATAATTAGTATGATTATATGGATAGGGGGACCTGACCCTAGATCAGTACTCCTATTCTGAGACGCTCTTTGGTCCCCAGAGGGCAATTTATGCAGCATTGAAGACAAATCCATGCTATCCTTTGTAGAGGGATGACAATCATGAGACAGACAAGGATCGGCTCGAAGGATGCCTTTCAGAATACAGTGCAACCACGGAAAACGCAGAATTCTGGAGCGTCTCAGATGTCAAGGATCTCTCTGAGACATTGGAGGAAAACGACAGAGGAATGCTGACAGAGCTGCTGAGGTGTCTTGACCAGGATGAAAACTTTGATCATTGTGAGGTAGAGCGACAGGTAAGGTTTCAACTTGATCCGTTTACGTGGTTTTCCAATACCGCTTTATTCATGTCCTTTTTGCAACTCTGTTTTCTCAAACCTCCGTAAAAGGAAGGTGGGGGTGTGTTTTTTTCTAGATACAGACACTCCCACTAAAACTCTCATTAGACCTCAACAAGACATGGTCACTGGCCTTGCAGGCAAAGCTAACCACACTCCATTTCTATGACCAGATAACTTATTAGATTAATACAACCACAATCTATCAAAATACTGAGTAATTTATTTGACTATCATGGCAGACCCTTACTGGACAAATGGATGACCAAGGGTGCATGGACCACCCTATGGAGGACCTTGTTGAAGCAATGGAGAAAAGAGGACATTCCCTCTATCAAAGTCAAGACACCCAAGAACTTATGAGTCAGGTAGGAGTTGATTGAACAGTTTTTTATTTGGATGTGGTCCTCTGTAGTTGGTAGAGCATGGTTCTTGCAACGCCAGGATAGTGGGTTTGATTCCCAGGACCACCCGTAAGTAAAAAATGCACGCTTGACTGTAAGTCCGTTTGGACAAAAGTGTCTGCTAAATGGCATATATTATTGTTTTCTGTTGCTTTGAACAAAAAACAGCACAAATTAGCACCCTGTGCTTGTAGAATTTTGCAAACTGAACAATAGCAACAGAAACATAGCCTGATTTTACTAGCATTGACTGGTTGAAGTAGTGTAACCAATCAATGCTCGTAAAATCAGGCTGTTTCTGTTACTATTGTTCAGTTTGCGAAATTCTACAAGCAAAGTAATTTTTTTAATAAAATCTGTGATGCGCCCTCTCTTCTCTCCTTTCCTCTCCTCTCTTCTACTAGCACTCAACACTGACGCTACGCATCAACCAGCTCTTGTCCAGGTGTGCAGAGTTCAGCATGGACATTCTGGACACTGAGACAGACATGGCCGTCAGATGTGAGCCCTGTAGTTCTGAACTCGAGGGACTGCAGGAGCAACAGGATGAGCTAGAGGTATATACAATATATGTATATACACAACCAAAAGTTTGAGGACACTTAGAAATGTCCTTGTTTTTGAAAGAAAAGCAATTTTGTCCATTAAAATGACATCAAATTGATAAGAAATACAGTGTAGACATTGTTAATGTTGTAAATAACTATTGTAGCTGGAAACGGCAGATTTTTTATGGAAAATCTACATAGGCGTACAGAGGCCCATTATCAGCAAACATCACTCCTGTGTTCCAATGGCACATTGTGTTAGCTCATCCAAGTTTATCATTTTAAAAGGCTAATTGATCATTAGAAAACCCCTTGCAATTATGTTAGCACAGCTGAAAATTGTTGTTCTGATTAAAGAAGCAATCAAAAAGAAGGCCAGCCTCTTCACTGTTGACATTGAGACTGGTGTTTTGCTGTTTAATGAAGCTGCCCCCCAAAAATAGCTTTTCTTTCAAAAACAAGGACATTTCTAAGGTTTTGAACGGTTGTGTACACACACACACACACACACACAGTGGCAAGAAAAAGTGTGAACCTGGATTTTTGAAAATGTCCTAAAATTTGATCTGATCTTCATCTAAGTCACAACAATAGACAGTCTGCTTAAACCAACACACAATGTGTTTTCATGTCTTTATTGAACACACCGTGTAAACATTCGTAGTGTAGGGTGGTAAAAGTATGTGAACCCTTTGATTTAATAACTGGTTGACCCTCCTTTGGCAGCAATAAACTCAACCAAATGTTTTCTGTAGTTGCGGAACAGACATGCACAACGGTCAGAAGGAATTTTGGACTATTCATCTTTACAAAACTGTTTCAGTTCAGGAATATTCTTAGGATATCTGGTGTGAACAGCTCTCGAGGTCAGGCCACAGCATTTTAAATTGGGTTGAAGTCAGGACTCTGACTGGGCCACTCCAGAAGGCATATTTTCTTCTATTGAAGCCATCCTGTTGTTGATTTACTTCGGTGTTTTGGATCGTTGTCCTGTTGCATCACCCAACTAATGTTTAGCTTCCATTGGCAGACAGATAACCTTGCATCTCTAGCAAAATATCTTGATAAACTTGGGAATTGATTGCAAGATGTCCAGGTCCTGAGGCAGCAAAGCAGCCCCAAAACATGACGCTCACTCCACCATACTTTACAGTTGGGATGAGGTTTTGATGTTGGTGTGCTGTGCCTTTTTTTCTCCACACATAGTGTTGTGTTTTCCTTCCAAACAATTCAACTTTAGTTTATTCTGTCCACATAATATTTTGCAAGAAGCGCCGTAGAACATCCAGGTGCTCTTTTACGAACTTCAGATGTGCAGCAATGTTTTTTTTGGACAGAGGTGGCTTCTTCCATGGTGTCCTCCCATGAACACCATTCTTATTTAGTGTTTTAAGTATCGTAGACTTGTCAACAGAGATGTTACCATGTCCCAAAAATTTCTGTAAATCTTTAGCTGACACTGTAGGATTCTTCTTAACCTCATTGAGCATTCTGCGCTGTGCTCTTGCAGTCATCTTTGCAGGATGACCACTCAGGGCTGAAATTCCTCCACTTATAGACAATTTGTCTTATTGTGGACTGATGAACATCAAGGCTTTTAGAGATACTTTTGTAACCTTTTCTAGCTTTATACAAGTCAACCATTCTTAATCTTAGGTCTTCTGAGATGTCTTTTGTTTCGATGCATGTTTCACATCAGGCAGTGCTTCTTGTGAATAGCAAACTAAAGTGTTGTGAGTGTTTTTTACAGGGCAAGGCAGCTCTACCCAACATCTCCAATCTCGTCTCATTGATTGGACTCCAGGTTAACTGACTCCAATTAGCTTTTGGAAAAGTCATTAGCCGAGGGGTTCACATACTTTCTCCAACCTACACTGTGAATGTTTAAATGATGTATTCAATATAGATAAGGAAAATACAATAATTTGTGTGTTATTAGTTTAAGCACACTGTGGATGTCTATTGTTGTGACTATGATGAACAGCTCAAATAAGCAAAGAGAAACGACAGTCCATTACTTTCAGACATGAAGGTCGGTCAATACGAAATACGCAAAACCAAACACTATGATGAACCTGGCTCTCATGAGGACTGCCACAGGAAAGGAAGACCCAGAGTTCCCTCTGCTGCACAGGATGTTCATTCGCTTTACCAGCCTCAGAAAGTGCAGCCCAAATAAATGATTCACAATTAAGACACATCAACATCAACTGTTCAGAGGAGACTGCGTGAAAAAAAAACAATACTAAAGGAAATCAATAATAAGAAGAGACTTGCTTGGGCCAAGAAACTCAAGCAATGGACTGGTGTAAATCTGTCGTTTGGTCTGATGAGTCCAAATTTGAGATTTTTGGTTCCAACCGCCTTGTCTTTGTGAGACGCAGAGTAGGTGAACAGATGATCTCCACATGTGTAGTTCCCACCGTGAAGCATGGAGGAGGTGATGTGATGGTGCTTTGCTGGTGACACTGTCTGATTTATTTAGAATTCAAAGAACACTTAACCAGCATTGCTACCACAGCATTCTTCAATGATACACCATCCCATCTGGTTTGGGCTTAGTGGGACTATCATTTGTTTTTCAACAGGATAATGACCCAACCCACCCCCAGGCTGTGTAAGGGCTATTTGACCAAGGAGAGTGATCGAGTGCTGCATCCGATGACCTGGCCTCCACAATCACCCAACCTAAACCCAATTGAGATGGTTTGGGATGAGTTGGACCATAGAGTGAAGGAAAAGAAGCCAACAAGTTCTCAGCATATGTAGGAGCTCCAAGACTGTTGGAAAATCATTCCAAGTGAAGCTGGTTGAGAGAATGGCAAGGGTGTGCAAAGCTGTCATCAAGGCAAAGGATGGCTATTTAAATTATATATATATTTGGATTTGTTTAACACTTTTTTGGTTACTACATGATTCCATATGTGTTATTTCATAGTTTGTCTTCACTATTATTTTACAATGTAAAAAAAAAAGTATAAATAAAGAAAAACCCTTGAATGAGTAGGTGTGTCCAAACTTTTGACTGGTACTGTATCAGATGACAGATCCCGGGAATCAAACCCACTATCCTGGGGTTGCAAGCACCATGCTCTACCAACTGAGCTACAGAGGACCACATCCAAATGAAAAACTGTTCAGTCAACTTATACCTGACTCACAGGTTCTTGGGTGTCGTCACTTTGATAGAGGGAATGTCCTCTTTTCTACACATATACAGTGGCAAGAAAAAGTATGTGAACCCTTTGGAATTACCTGGATTTCTGCATAAATTAGTCATACAATTTGGTCTGATCTTCATCTTTGCCATAATATTGGAAAATAATTACAGGTGAAGCTGGTTTAGAGAATGCCAAGAGTGTGCAAAGCTGTCATCAATGCAAATGGTGGCTACTTTGAAGAATCTCAAATCTATTTTGATTTGTACAACACTTTTTTGGTTACTACATGATTCCATATGTGTTATTCATAGTTTTGATGTCTTCACTATTACTCTACAATCTAGAAAATAGTGTAAATAAAGAACAACCCTTGAATGAGTAGGTGAGTCCAAACCTTTGACTGGTACTGTACACATATACACACACACACACACAGTTGAAGTCGGGAGTTTACATACACTTAGGCTGGAGTCATTAAAACTCATTTTTCAACCACTAAACAAATGTCTTGTTAACAAACTATAGCTTGAGGCATCATACCCAAGAAGACTCGAGGCTGTAATCATAAAAACATGTTTTTACTTTGGGTACTGTGTGTAGACTGATGAGGGGGGAAAAAACTATTTCATCCATTTTAGAATAAGTCTAACGTAACAAAATGTGGAAAAAGTCAAGGGGTCTGAATACTTTCTGAATGCACTGTATAGTCCACTGTCTTCAGAGATAGTGAATTCTTCAGTTTGCCTTAACTCTCTATTGCAATTGTATTCAACTTTTTTTCTTTGAATTGTCAGATCTCATCTCAGATTCATAGACTTTACACTTGTGTTAAAATTCTGAACATCATTAATAAAGGGATAGTTCTCTCAAACTATCCAGCAGATACATGTCAATAGTGTATGCTTGGCTATGCAGTCATGGTACATGAGTTCAATCATACTAGCCATGGTAGCCCTCTATAGAATGAGACCTGAAAAAATATAGAGTTTGTTTTCATAGCATAATGCAACCCTATGTCCATTATCTAGCATAATATTATGACAGACGTTATTATTTCAGGACTCGCTAAATTTGATTGGTTTTGAGCCTCTGTCAGGCTTAAACTCTGATGCAAGAATATTCAAGTCACCTGCAAAAGTGTAATTGTTCCACATAAAACATTCAGTATGATCTTCTTTCAGAGGGACCATCAGGTCATAAAAGAGGAGGTGGAAGAGATGGAGGGACTGGCTTTGCGACTACAGGTCCTCCTACCTGAAATGCCAGGGGCTTTGGGGGAGGACATCCATGCGACCCAGCAAGCTTGGGAGGAGTTGGGCTTGAGCATGGCAGAGAACCAATGCAACCTCCAACAATTTCAGCAACTGCAAGACTTTCTTAGGGCCTACCTGGCCATGATGTGAGCAATTACACATACAGTATGATGTCAAATATTGTTCTTGGTACAATTGGTTCTTGATACAACTGAAATGTTGTACCTGTTTTGTCCTGAATAATGCACATGTATATGTTTAGTGCTCATGAATATGCTTATTATGTTTATTGTAATAACCACAATGTGCTTACTGAGCCCCTCCTCTCTTTCTTTCTCTCTCTCTCTCTCTCTCTCTCTGATGTCTCCCCTACAGCTCATGGACAGAGGACACACAGACTTGCATTTTCTCAGAGGCTTCAGTCCAGCAGTGGAGATTGGCAGAATCGAGTGTTCAATCTGAGCTGGATCTGAGGATAGAGCAGAAGTTTGACGAGTTTGACAAGCTCGCTGCTGCTGGGCAGAAGATTATCAAGGAGCGACATCACTTGGCAGATATTGTGAGTTCTTTTACGACAGGGGTCACAAACATATTTTGCCCTGTGGACCACAGCCTTTGAAAAGACTGTGATTAACTCAATGATTTGTACTTTCACTTGTTAGTCTAGTTGCACAAACCCCAATGACCCAACCATTGGAAGAGACAGAAAATATCTGGCAACTGTTTTATACAGATAAAGGAGAGGACTGAGGAACTGCAAAGCATTCTGGGATGGATCCTGGTATACTGGAGGGCACAGAAAGACCAGCTGGGTCGGGAGAGGCCAAGCGATTCAAGAAGAAGTGATGCCCCTCAAGGAGACGCAACCAGATTTTCACAAGGTCAACCCCAGGTAGGATATCCCTGCTACCCCCTATTAAAAGGTAGAACAATTATAATAATGATAAATGATTTTCTTTTAAAGGATATCCCTGCTTTCACACCAATATGATATTTATTCGTTATAACAAATTATTTCAGAACAATAACATTGTTCTATTGAAATTAGACACATTTAAAGCACTGAACTACATCGCTGTTGTGAAGCTTCCGTAATAATGTGTATAGAAGACCAAATGCTTTCTGATGATATTCTACTAGCCCAAATCTTGCTCCTAAGGATCAAGGCTTATTGCACAAAACCTAAAAATATATATTTTTAAATACTTGAAATAGGAGTTATTGAACAAAATCTTTGGTTTTCTTTGCAGAATCTATCCTCTCTGGCAGAACACAAGTCCTCTGAAAGCCTGTCCACAAAGCACAGGCTCATGGTGGCGAGCCAGTTTGAAGGACCACAAAAATCCCAACCAGGGATAGGTCACCATGCAGAAAACTTTGCCAAGCCAGTAAACGTAACACGACACGTCCCCTTGGCTGTGGTAGTCAACTCGCCCAGCATTATCCTTGAAGAGCCCTGTGCTACTGTCACCCCACTGGGCAGCAGCATCAACCTCATCCTCAGTTTTGACCAACAGCCACCAGGGGGCGGTCTGCAACAGGGGCCAGTGGAGCCAAAGCAGGCAGTGGAACCTGTGCATAGGGTGAGTACAGATCACCACATATTCATATCTACATACCACAAGACAACATCAACCAAATTAAAAAGGGAGGATGCAAAGTTTTGGATAACAGTCAGATTTGAATTCTGTTGCTGTTGATGCAATCTCCGTAGACAAACATTGGCAGTAGAATGGCTCGTACTGAAGAGCTCAATGGCTTTCAGTGTGGCACCCATCATAGGATGCCACCTTCCAAACAAGTCAGTTTTCAAATTTCTGCCCTGCTAGAGCTGCCCTGGTCAACTGTAAGTGGAACCGTCTAGGCGCAACAACGGCTCAGCCATGAAGTGGTAGGCCCCACAAGCTCACAGAACGGGAGCACCGAGTGCGTAAGCGCTGGAAAAATCGTCTCACCTTGGTTACAACATTGACTACCGAGTTCCAAACTGCCTCTGGAAGCTATGTCAGCACAAGAACTGTTTGTCGGGAGCTTCATGAAATTGGCTTCCATGGTCGAGCAGCCACACACAATCACACTTCACCATGTGGCAGTCTGCCAAACAAATCGGGGTTTCGCGGATGCTACCTGCCCTAATGCATAGTGCCAATTGTAAAGTTTGGTAGTGGAGGAATAATGGTCTGGGGCTGTTTTTCATGGTTCAGCCTAGGCCCCTTAGTTACAGTGAAGGGAAATCTTAACACTACAGCATACAATGACATTCTAGACGATTGTGTGCTTCCAACTTTGTGGCAACAGTTTGGGGAAGGCACTTTCCAGTTTAAGCATGACAATGCCCCCGGGCACAAAGCAAGGTCCATACAGAAATGGTTTGTCGAGATCGATGTGGAGAAACTTGACTGGCCTGCTCATAGCCCTGAACTCAACCCCATTGAACACCTTTAGGATGAATTTAAATGCCGACTGCGAGCCAGGCCTAATCGCCCAACATCAGTGCCCAACCTCACTAAAGCTCGTGGCTGAATGGTCCCAGCAGCAATGTTCCAATATCTAGTGGAAAGCCTTCCCAGAAGAGTGGAGGCTGTTATAGCAGCAAAGGTGGGGACCAACTCCATATTAATGCCCATGATCTTGAATGAGATGTTTGACGAGCAGGTGTCCACATACTTTTGTACACTGCCATGCAGTGTATTTCAAGGCCGACAAACCTATCCTCACAGCTAATAATACAAAACATCTTGTAGAACCTCAGGACGTTCAGGCACATTTCTATTGTGTTTATCTTTAAAAGCTTTAGATTGGGACTGGGATAGTGAGAGCTGATCCTAATGGCTTAGAGCAGCTATTAGTCAAGGAATGTGGTGTAAGATTTCTGTCCCCCATTCCAGAAGTGGTAGTTAATCAACTTGGCTCACACTCAGTGGATTAGTCATGGTCAAGCCATTGCCACTGCAGCTGGGTATGAGACCACCTCATCTCCATGTGATTTTCATAAGGTTTGCGGAATGTAAGATCCAATTTTGAAGGCGTGCAGCTGGAGTGATGTCTTAAAATAACGTACAGTATTTTTATACAGAATCAACTACATATTTCATAAAGTGTGCACGAGTATCAGAAATTGGTTCTCCATAAATGAATCTAAGATGTCTTTGATCATGGTTGCATAAGCATTTCATTTCAAGGAACATGAAAGTCACCTTTTGCAGAGTTTTGTATTTTAATACATCTAATTATCTTAATCTTTTTCAGGTGAGCACCTATCTGCAAGTCACAGATGGAAGTCCTGTTTTTGAAGACGTGGCATCGTCTCATATTACTGACACGAGCCACGTGTCAACCACCTTTTCCACAAGCTCAATCAACGCTAATTTCATTCCCCAAGTCAGGACTGTCTTGCTCCCCACCTTACGCAGAACCAGTTCCACCTCTACCTTAAACCTGAAGGGACCGATGAAGAGGAGGAAGAAAATGACACACAGACACACTGTGACTGGAATTGTCGCAATGCCCAAGCCAGAGGGGGTTACTACCGCGCCCACCAATGTCAAACACAGGGCATACACCTGGCCACTGGAGGATAAGAAGGAATGTCATGCCACACAAGGGAGTCCAGGTAATACAGAACTCCAACTGTATATCAAAAATAATTCTGTGGTGAGTGTCATGGATGGCAACTCTTCAGGCACGTCAAGCATTCCTACCATCCAGGGGCATTTCTTGCATGGGCCCAGTGAGATGACCATTAGGCAAGACAAGAGCCACTATGGCATTATCCATCTTGGGTCGATGTTGAGTTTTGACCTGCCCAAGGATTGGGGGAAAATCTCACAGATAAGTGCAAAAGACCTCACAAATGAGAAAGTGCCTTTTGAAGCCAATGGGGACCATGCCAGTCCACCTTTGAATCTGTACAGACCATCAGGCTCAAACACACTCGGTCAGACTCACGTATCGTCCAAAGTAATTGGACAGACTTTTGCCCTCAGTCCAGAGAAGGAAAGGCATCTTGAAGCTGATGGGGACTATAGACCGTCAGGCTCAAATACACTCAGTCTAACTCAGAAAGTGATTGGGCAGAATTTCACCCTCAGTCCAGGGGAGGAAAGTATATGTGAAACAGGGGACTATGCTGTTCAAAATGGTTCACCTTTGAATCTATACAAATTGGCAGACTCAAATACACTCAGTCAGACTCACAAAGTGATTGGACATACTTTTGCCCTCAGTCCAAAAGAAGAAAAGAGCTGCGAAGCAGCTAGGCAGGACTCGCAGAAGGTCAGCTCAGAGTCTGTTTCTCTTTTGGTTCAGTGTCTCTCTCTACCTGAGAAAGACAACATCTATCACGACCTAAGAAGCGCCACAAGGAGTCCTGCCCTTGCTGCTGGACATGAGAACATTTTCTCCAGCACTGTTGGCATCCACCATGAGGATAAGGTCGAGATTTCCATTCCAGTAGCTATTTTGGACTCTAACAAGCAACGCACTGAACCAAACTGCAGCAGCTCGATGATGCATGACCACGCCCGCACTGAACCATCACAGAACCACAACTGTTTAAGTGTTCACACTAAGATTCAAGACCTCAATAACCACATATACTTCCCTTCTGCAAAGAGGCAATTCGCTTTCCAAAGTGACCTTCGAGTTGTAGAGATCAAGGGCTTGTCTACTGTGTCTGAAGACTCCACATGGATGGGTGTGCGCAGGTCTGGACGAGTCATTGTGTGCTCTGAGGACAACTGTTGCGTATGCTCCGACAGTCCCGCACCTATGATGGTATTGGAAAAAGAAACTTCACCCAAAAGAGAACCAGATCATATTCATCCTGATCATTGGCAGTTTGAGGAAGAGGAAGAGGAGCTGGAGGATATTTGGAATTGCACAGCCCAGGAAAGAGCACCTTGAATTACTGTGGTCCAAAAATCTGAGGTACGTAGATCAACAAAAGTACCCATCTTATAGTTTGGGGTCAATTAGAAATGTCCTTGTTTTTGAAAGAAAAGCACATTTTTTGTCCAGTAAAATAACATCAAATTGATCAGAAATACAGTGTAGACATGGTTCATGTTGTAAATGACTATTGTTGCTGGAAACAGCTGATTTTTTAAATGGAATATCTACGTAGGAGTACAGAGGCCCATTATCAGCAACTGTGTTCCAATGGCACATTGTGTTAGCTAATCCAAGTTTATAATTTGAAAAGGTAATTATTAGAAAACCCTTTTGCAATTATGTTAGCACAGCTGAAAACTGTTGTTTCTGATTAAAGAAGCAATAAAACTAGCCTTCTTTAGACTAGTTGAGTATCTGGAGCATCAGCATTTGTGGATTCGATTACAGGCTCAAAATGGCCAGAAACAAAGAACTTTCTTCTGAAACTCGTCAGTCTATTCTTGTTCTGAGAAATAAAGGCTATTCCATGCAAGAAATTGCCAAGAAACTGAAGATCTTGTACAAAGCTGTGTACTACTCCCTTTACAGAAAAGCGCAAACTGGCTCTAACCAGAATAGAAAGAGGAGTGGGAGGCCCTGGTGCACAACTGAGAAGGAGGACAAGTACATTAGTGTATCTAGTTTGAGAAACAGGATGCCTCACAAGTCCTCAACTGGAAGCTTCATTAAATAGTACCCGCAAAACACCACTCTCAACGTCAACAGTGAAGAGCCAACTCCGGGATGCTGGACTTCTAGGCAGGGTTGCAAAGAAAAAGCAATATCTCAGACTGGCCAATAAAGAGAAAAGATTCAAATGTGCAACAGAACACAGACACTGGATAGAGGAACTCTGCCTAGAAGGCCAGCATCCCGGAGTCGCCTCTTCACTGTTAACGTTGAGACTGGTGTTTTGCGGTTATTATTTTATTGCTTCTTTAATCAGAACAAAGGGGTTTTCTAATGATCAATTAGCCTTTTTAAATGATAAACTTAGATTAGATAACACAACGTGCCATTGGAACACAGGAGTGATGGTTGCTGATAATGGGCCTCTGTATGCCTATGTGGATATTTCATAAAATAATCAGCTGTTCCCAGCTACAACAGTCATTTACAACATTAACAATGTCTACACTGTATTTCTGATCTTTTGAATGGTAGTGTATCTGCACTTTAAACACACACATACACACACAAAATGCCTCTGTGTAATATACAGTCGTTGCCAAACGTTGAGAATGACACAAATATTAATTTTCATAAAGTCTGCTGCCTCAGTTTGTATGATGGCAATTTGCATATAATCCAGAATGTTATGAAGAGTGATCAGATTAATTGCAAAGTCCCTCTTTGCCATGCAAATGAACTGAATCCCCCAAAAAACATTTCCACTGCATTTCAGCCCTGCCACAAAAGGACCAGCTGACATCATGTCAGTGATTCTCTCGTTAACACAGGTGTGAGTGTTGACGAGGACAAGGCTGGAGATCACTCTGTCATGCTGATTGAGTTTGAATAACAGATTGGAAGCTTCAACAGGAGGGTGGTGCTTGGAATCATTGTTCTTCCTCTGTCAAACATGGTTACCTGCAAGGAAACACGTGCCGTCATCATTGCTTTGCACAAAAAGGGCATCACAGGCAAGGTTATTGCTGCCAGTAAGATTGCACCTAAATCAACCATTTATCGGATCATGGAGAACTTCAAGGAGAGCGGTTCAATTGTTGTGAAGAAGGCTTCAGGGCGCCCAAGAAAGTCCAGCAACCACTAGGACCGTCTCCTAAAGTTGATTCAGCTGCAGGATCGGGGCACCACCAGTACAGTGCTTGCTCAGGAATGGCAGCAGGCAGGTGTGAGTGCATCTGCACAGTGAGGCGAAGACTTTTGGAGAATGGCCTGGTGTCAAGAAGGGCAGCAAAGAAGCCACTTCTCTCCAGGAAAAACATCAGTGACAGACTGATATTCTGCAAAAGGTACAGGGATTGGACTGCTGAGGACTGGGGTAAAGTAATTTTCTCTGATGAATCCCCTTTCCGATTGTTTGGTGCATCTGGAAAAAAGCTTGTACGGAGAAGACGAGGTGAGTGCTACCATCAGTCCTGTGTCATGCCAACAGTAAAGCATCCTGAGACCATTCATGTGTGGGGTTGCTTCTCAGCCAAGGTGAGTGGGCTCACTCACAAACAGAACACAGCCATGAATAAAGAATGGTACCAACACATCCTCTGAGAGCAACTTCTCCCAACCATCTAGGAACAGTTTGGTGACAAACAATGCCTTTTCCAGCATGATGGAGCACCTTGCCATAAGGCAAAAGTGATAACTAAGTGGCTCGGGGAACAAAACATCGATATTTTGGGTCTGTGGCCAGGAAACTCCCCAGACCTTAATCCCATTGAGAATTTGTGGTCAATCCTCAAGAGGCAGGTGGACAAACAAAAACCCACAAATTCTGACAAACTCCAAGCATTGATTATGTCAGGATGGCAGCCCCTCTCACCCCCCCTCCCCCTGAAAAGATTTAGATGCACTACTGTTCCACTGGAGGTCATAAGGTGAATGCACCAGTTTGTAAGTCGCTCTGGATAAGAGCGTCTGCTAAATGACTTAAATGTAAATGTAAATGATGTGCCCCAGAAGTTAATTGACAGCATGCCAGGGCGGATTGCAGAGTTCTTGAAAAAGATGGGTCAACACTGCAAATATTGACTCTTTGCATCAACATCATGTAATTGTCAATAAAAGCCGTTAACACTTATGAAATGCTTGTAATTATACTTCAGTATTCCATAGTAACATCTGACAAAAACATCTAAAGACACTGAAGCAGCAAACTTTGGAAATTAATGTGTCATTCTCAAAACTTTTTGCCACAACTGTACATTCTTGCATCAATTTTTCTACACACAAACCAACTGATTTCTGAGGTGGCTCTTTTCCACGTATGCAAGTTTGAGGTGTGAGTTGGGTAAATGCAATGGATTATGAATCAAAACACCATCTGGATGGATACTCAAAGAAACAACAAAAAATAAATTGATAAGCATTAGCACATAGAAATATTAGGGATTGGGTAGGTCTGATGCATGCATTGATAAGCAGAAATAACATCAGTTTCTCTTGAGTTTCATGATCCTAATTCTCATGAAATATGCATACATTTGTACATCAAAAATCATTTTGACCATATGCTGACAGTCAATTGGTTTCATGATGATCAAGAATTCTCATAAAATACACACACACACATACTGCAAAGTGTAGCCTAAGTAAACAAATAAAATGATTTAGGTTTCAGATTAACACTTCAATTTTAAATCAAGTTCTACATGGACACTGCATTAGGAAAAGCTTGTAGTGTATGTGTCTGTTTTAACACAGATATAGCCTGAACATTCTGAGTGAACCATTGTCTGAAATAGATTGAACCGGTTTTGCCTTGAACAATTCGATTTTAATATTTAACGTATTTTCATGATGTTCCTTCTCCCACTAGGTGGTGCCCATGCCACACTGACGCACAGACCAGTGACCAACCAGCCAGAGATTAAAGTGGCCCTAAACGTAAAGCATCTCAGAATAGGAGTGCTGATCTAGGATTAGTTTGCCTTTTAGAACAAAATTAATAAGATTATATGGACAGATCCTAGATCAGCACTCCTACTCTGAGATGCTTTGTGAGATACAGACACAGATCTAGGATCAGCTTATTCTCCCCCTTTTCCAACTTTGACTCCAGATGGACTTTTACTTCACATTGCCTCAGTGACAGAGGATCATCGTGTACAAGCAGCAGAGGTGGAAAAAGTACTCAATTGTCATACCTTAATAGAAAATGACTCAAGTAAAAGTGAGTCACCCAGTAGCATTACTTGAGTAAAAGTCCAAAAGTATTTGGTTTAAAATATACTTAAATGTCAAAAGTAAAAGTATAAACCATTTCAAATTCCTAATAATAAGCAAACCAGACGGCACAATTTGAAAATAAATGTTTTATTTAACAGATAGCAGGGGGCACACTCCACACCCTCAGACATAATTTACAAAGTAAGCATTTGTGTTTAGTGAGTCCGCCAGATCAGAGGCAGTAGGGATGACCAGGGATGTCTTGAAAAGTGTGCGAATTGGACCATTTTCCTGTCAAAATGTAAGAAGTACTTTTGGGTGTCAGGGAAAATGTATGGAATAAAAAGTACATTCTTTTCTTTAGTGTAGTCAAATTAAAAGTTGGCAAAAATATAAATAGTAAAGTACAGATACCCCAAAAAACTACTTAAGTAAAAGTGCTTAAATACTATTTAAGTACTTAACACCACTGGCAAGCAGTCTGCAAGAATCTCACTACAGGAGACTGAAAACATCCATACCAGACCAAAAGAGTCATGAATGTATTGTGATGCCACATTGTACAAAATGATTAATGTCTTTTTTTTCCTGTGTAATGCTTTGATGGGGATGGTTCTTTAATGCTTTGATGGGAATGGTTCTTTAAGGGAAATTGGCTAGAATTCCCCATATTAAACTCTTAACTGGGATTTCGACTAGGTATCATCCTTTAAAAAATGCTTTTAAAAAAGGTTTTATTTAACCCTTATTTTACCAGGTAAGTTGAACACATTCTCATTTACAGCAACGACCTGGGGAATAGTTACAGGGGAGTGGAGGGGGGGATGAATGAGCCAATTGGAAGCTGGGGATGATTAGGTGGCCATGATGGTATGAGGGCCAGATTGGGAATTTAGCCAGGACATCAAGGTTAACACCCATACTCTTATGATACGTGCCATGGTATGTTTAGTGACCACAGAGAGTCAGGACACCCGATTAACTTCACATACCAAAAACAGATTTCCACTCAATAATTGATGGATGTCAATGGCCAATGGAGGGCTGAAACACTATAGTCTTCTTTGTGACTCTTTCCATTGGTTACTGGCTGTTAACACAACTTGAGTGTATATGATACAACATAAAACAATATAACATTACTGTATTGAAGAAATCAGACATGTAGGGTCACAAATAGTGCAATACACTGAACTGAATGCACTTACCCCATTGAATACCATACAAGATTATCAAAATGTATTTGCTGTCTCTTTAATACCACTTGGTGCCTTATTTCTTTCAACAGTGTATGAATTGCATGCAGGGCACATAAACTGCTATTTTAACCTGCTGTACAGTAGACTATCACTTATCATTTTAATCACTTTTGTAAAAAAAAGAAGAGAAATAAAGCAAAGAATTCAGCCTCTTCATATTGAATTGAAGTAGTTTGTCATTAGTTGTAATAGAGAGACCCTTTTCAGGTTATCATGAAGTTCTAGGAGTATATATTTTAGATGGTCAGGCTCAGATATATTCACTTTATTACTGTTACAAAAAGCAAGATAACTTGTAGTCTAATTCGTGGGTCTGCAAACTTCCAGTTGGGGCCAGTAATGGACCATTTAAGAGCCTTCATTTATATAGGCTACTTTATGTGGACACAATCTAGGCCATTACAAAATTTCATTGTCGAGCAGCACTGGAAAGATAGTGTCACTACTATTATTTATGTTCATCTTTCATTACTGTATGCTCATTCTTTCTGCATTATTTGTGAATATGTTTCAGTAATTACAATTGATGATTGACATCTCAGAGAACAAATGAGCATCAACGCCACGGTAGGTCAGCCTATCCCTAAACAAATGACCGCATGGGGGAGGCGGGACTTCGTCCGATTCTGCCAGCGCGACTCAACAGAAACTAGTTGTATTAGACACACAGCTAGGCCTATTGATACAGTTCATGAATTGTGGGGACGGGGCTTTGTCTAGTTACAATTGCATAAAGTCACTGATAAACACAGTTTATTCTTCAACTAGGATGTTAAGCCTGCAAGTTAATCGTTTTGGATAAAATGGGATTGGATATCTAGATCTCGTCGGAGGTAAGATATTTTTCATTGAGGTTCTGCTTTTTTGTTGTAGAAGTAATTCGATTAAAGTAGCCAAACTTCTAAGAATAACTAAGGCATAAATTGATTTGAAAACTGTTCAAATTGTATCATAACCGAATGCTGCTTTATGAGTCGGCCTGACCATCTAAATCTGGGTTCGAATGGTAAAAACAGCGAGATCTGAAAAGGGTCTTCGATTCTATTGTGCTGCGAGTTCGCTCTCAACAGCGGGCTCTCTAGCCCAAATGACATTAACTTTTCATTAGAAGCAAAACACCGTTCATAAATTATAAACTGGACTGATATTTTGTAGCCAGAATTGATACGATACGGTTCGTGATTCTACGAATAACTTATTTCCTTTGAGTCCAATTGTGATTGTTTGCTAAACTCACTGCATGTTCTGTTGGAAGAAGTAAAAACAGTGGTGCCTGGAGAAGTGGGTATACAAACATTTTGCCAAAATTACACTAATAATTTTGTGAAGAATTCTGAGAAAGTGACATACACACCTAAAATGATAAATCCACAAATTGGTCTTTGTCAGGACAAGCTGTGCATGTAGGCTTAAGGCGTCCACATACTTCCCATCTGGAACAGTTCGTGCATATATTAAGACATGTTAAGTTTGTCTTCCGCGAGTTTTTTTCGGCTGTTCGTGCGCACATTTCTTTTCTTGAGGGAAGCCGAAATCGGTAGCCGAAGAAAACGCCCCTTCATTAGTGATTGGTCGAAAGTAGGGATTCTTCAATGAATTGTTTGTAATTCAAGGACTAATGGATTTATGCAGAAAAATGTCATTGAAAAATACTGCACCAAACATCTTATATGTAAAATTGTGCAACTACGATCTCCCTGACAAAAAACGTTTAAATTAATGAAATTTCTTCAGTTATCTTAGATTAATTCAGACTATTTTGAGGAAGTGTATGTGGGACGGCGTTTCAAGATACAGCTTTTTTTTGTTTTTCAAGCGAAGGTCTTATAAGGGAGTATGCAAGCACCCTCGTTTGGTTCGCCTAGCCAAAACATGCAGAAGGCTTAAAGGTGTCTGCAATACTTCCCGTCCGAAATAATGACATTTTGGTCTTCAGCAAGGGTTTCTTCGGCTGTTTGTGCGCGCAATTTTTTTTGAGGAAAACCGAATTTCGGTAGCCAAAGTCTACGCCCCTGTTGTCGGTCATTGGTCAACAGTAGGGATTCTCAAAAAAAAAATTGTCATTCAAGGATAGACTACATATTTTTTCGCTTGAGAAATACTGCACCAAAAAACTTTGTTGTATTTCAAATTGCGAGGTTAAGATCTCCTCAGCTAAAAAGTCAAACTCAATGACAGATTTCTTGAGTTATCTAAGATTCATTCTGACGATTTGAGGAAGTGTATGGCTACTGGCTATGGCGCCTCAAGATGGACAAACAGTACATTTCCTGCTTTAATCTTGTTTTAAGCGAAAGTCTTTTAAGGGAATATGCGAGCACACTCGTTTGTCTAGGTGCCATCTGAACTGAAGCATGCGAAAGCCTTGATAGTTAGCCCTTGATCATGATTCCTTTCCTTTACATTTCACATAAGTCATTGGATGAAGGCGTCATCTGTACACGGGGGAGTTTTGTTATGAGCCCCGACACTCGTTCTGAACGTTTAATATTTTTTATTATTTCACCTTTATTTAACCAGGTAGGCCAGTTGAGAACAAGTTCTCATTTACAACTGTGACCTGGCCAAGATAAAGCAAAGCAGTGTGACACAAACAACAACACAGGGTTACACATGGAATAAACAAACATGCAGTAAATAATACAATTGAAAGTTCTATACAAAGTGTGTGCAAATGAGGTAGGATAAGGGGGGTGAAGCAATAAGTAGGCCATAATGGCGAAATAATTACAATATAGCAATTAAACACTGGAGTGATAGATGTGCAGAAGATGAGTGTGCAAGTAGAGATACTGGGGTGCAAATGAGCTAAATAAATAACAGTATGGGGGATGAGGTAGTTGGATGGGCTATTTACAGATGGGCTATGCACATGTGCTGTGAGCTGCTCTGACAGCTGGTGCTTAAAGTTAGTGAAGGGTATACGAGTCTCCAGCTTCAGTGATTTTTTTAAAATTTAATTTAAAAAAATTTTTAAAGATTTTTTTGTTTGTTTCCCAAGTTCGTTCCAGTCATTGACAGCAGAGATCTGGAAGGAAAGGCAGCCAAAGTAGGAACAGTGAGATATACCTGCTGGAGCGCGTGCTTCGGGTGGGTGCTGCTTAACATGCATTGCTTGTGGTACAGTTTTGGAAGTATAACGACCTTATCTTTCATATCAGCGAGAAATGTTCAATTGATACGCACCTTTTATAGGGTTAGTGTTCCCACAAGGCCATATCGCCGTGTTACAGCAAGTGTTTACAGAAGATATACTTGCGACAGAGGGACCACTGTGCTATTTAGCGATCTAACATGCTCCGAACACCTGTGTGTAACAGAAGAAGGCTGCTAGAAACGTCACATTAGCTACAACTGTGATAAAGCTGGTTAAAACACTGTGTATTTTGAGTTTGTGAAATTATTTTGTTGTGATATGAAAGTAAAGCGGTTTCTGTTTCTAGGACCGTATTGCAATTAGATGGTGCATTTGGCTGTTTTGGCAGCCAGAGCCAGTCTAACTCTGAAAATAACATGAGGTCCTTTGACCTTTAGGAGTAACGGAAACATTAGGCTTCTTAAGAGTACATCTTGGGCCTGCTAATAGTAGACCTACTATTGAAACACGTAAATAAGTCTGTCAACTGAGTCAGAAATTCACAGGTTTCAGATTTGCGCCATGTTTTTTTCTCGAGTTTTCGCTCACACTTAAAAAATAAATAATAGAAGATCGAATGTTGTTGTTTTTCTAAGTCCACAAAAATGCGTAAACCACATCAGGAGACAACTTTTGAGATCTGGGACAAATCTAAGACATTTCTTATTTTTGCATGTAGTTACCCTTTATTTCAAGGGCTCTGGTACCTAACACTGGTTAGTGGTGTTTCTGTAGCACATGAGATGGAGTTTGCAAAACAAATGGCTACTGGATTGATTATAATAATCATGATAATATTTGCAAGTTAGGCATAGGCTACATTGTTGCTAGGTAATGTTTAATTGAGAAGGTTTTTGGGAAAGCCTTTCCATCTACCTGAGGACGTTTAGGCCTGTCATTAGCATTGCTAGATCCCTTTCTACATTTCAAATGGATGTTTCCGTCTCTGATGGTATCCATCCTGGGCATGATATGTATCCTGGGCATTAATTAAGAAGTGAATATAGGCAATGACCACTGAAAAATAAATGGTTACTTGCGTATACCCTCCACTACACCACTGAGTATAACTTCTCAAATTGGCTAAGTTTGTTCTACACACCATTTTGTATAGTTTCTAATGAAACTGTCCTAAGTATGTAGGCTGTTGCTAACAATTGTGTTTTGATCGCTTAACAATGATAACATAGTGATATCATCACTTATGCTATCAAAATAAGTCTCATACACACAAGTGTACATGAGGACAATTTGTCAACTGTTCTAGCTGGTACCTGTGTAAGGGTTTGGGTTATATTGAAGCCATGTCTGTTTCTTCTACCTAGTGTGCTAACCTTGACAGCTGTTGTCTTCGTCAGCCTACAATGCGGTACTTTTGATTTCAGACTTTTGGAGAAACGCCGGCTAAGTACAGCTGCATATAGCTCGCTGATGTGTTGCGTGTTTGAGATGTCAAACACAGTGACTTGTGAAGCGGTTTATCGGTCATGAGAAAAACGAATCTGACAGAAATGCTCAACTTTGAAAAAGGAGTGTAGGTTTCTCCAGGATAGACCTTGGTAGTTCAAGAGGCAGCCAAGAATACAGTAGCCTAGTTTATCATTCAAACCGAGTTCACAATGCAAAATCATCTCCGTATGCTTGGTCAAGTCAAGATCCCTTTTTGTTTTGGGGACTTAATATTTTGGAAAACCTATGAGGATCCCTACAAAAAATGGCTATGGCAACAAGGGAAGTGCTGTGGTCCTTTGGCTCCCAAAATCCATCCACCCATGAACATGCCTAAAATGCTCATAACTGGCTACCAATACTAGCCTGCATACCTTCCTCATATGGCTAAAATCAATAGCATTTGTATTGCCGAGCGCCTGAGAAGACAAGCTTAAGGGTGATTTGTTTGGCCAGATTAGCTCCTTTTATCCGAATTTTCAAAAGTGCCTGTCAGCACTCAAGCCCGCTCAATGGGACTCCAAGTTTCTTTACTGGCGGCAGCTAATTAAAAAGCATAGCTTTTGTTTCCACTCAGTTTTCTAATCCTTTTCCTGGAATGCTGGACAGCTGAGACGAGCCAAGCCCGTTTATAGATGCAGTCCACACTCCAGAGCAGTGTATTCAGTGTATTTTATGTATGCATTAAGGTACCCTTAAGCAGGCCAGGGAAAGTCGTTCCCTCTGCAAGGTGTTCACTGTAGATGAAAGTAATCCACAAATCCCTATCTGCATTCCCCCTTTCCTTCTCCCCACTCTTGATGTTTGAAAACCCAGAGTACTTCTTACTGTAGGGCATTGGAGTGTAATGTTAGCTGGATCTGTTGTTTGCGAGTCGAGTTTCTCTAGTTATCTCCATATTCCCCACCTCTTTGTACTCCTGTCTCTTTGGTTCCCCCGGGGAGGTTAAATAATTGGAGTGTGATCTCATCACCAGCATCCTACATGGTAGGGAAGATCATGTGCATAGTTTGCATGATTATAGATAATTGAGTGAGAGAGAATCAATCCGGATGTGTTTTGTGTTCCTCCAAACAAGGTCAAGAGAGGAAGGACTAAGTGCCATACTCCTGTAGAGTAAACAAGTTATCCTATTGTCCTTCACTTGACCCTTTACTTACCCTGCCCAGTAGTGTACTGCACATATTTTAATTCCTAACCAGGTGTCTGCAACTTTGTGCCGCACACTTTTCTTTCTCTATACAAAAATCCTGTCTGGTGCAGAACAGGAAAATGGCCACTGGCGATAGGTTAGTCTGCACATCGAATCATCCACATGTGTAACCTGAGTGCAGGCCAGCTTGTAGACCTATTTCAATGTGCATGACTAGAAAGGCTGCATGATAGTGTTACAGACAAGGGGTTTTAGAACTGGGTAAAAGCATTTTAAAACGGCCTTTATCAGCTCTGTTATGACCCGGTATCGGGTAACAAGGGAATGCATGGACGCAGACTGGGATTAGCGAGCCGGGACCATCTGTGCGAAGGACAGCGGTAGCCAGGCCTTTTCTTGATGTCCCCTGCATGGAGTCCGGAAGTGTCTGCTGGAACCCCCGTTGACGTCCTTATGCATCTGGGCCACCCTGGGATCTTTAATGATTTGATTTCACCATGGAGCTGGAGGGAGGAGCTGCCTCCACAATCACCTCCCTTCATTCCCCAATTCTCCATACCACAGGAGAAAGGAGACTGTAGCCAGGCAGGCGCCACTCCTCTGTAAACTCCACCGAGAGTTAAGTTGCAGGTCAATGAAGAAACATCTCCTTCCCCATGATCGCAGCAGAGAGCCCTAAAGAGGTGACGCCAGCTCGGGGAAAGGCATCTCACTTCTGCTCTACTGCTCGCGGTGACATTCAAACGTGAATCACCTGGTCTTAGCACCCTGCTTTGCCAGCCCAGCTAGTCAGTCACAGGGGCCATAGCCCTGGCAGGGTGAAACATGGGATTAACAGGTTTACCAGTGCAGACAGCTTTAGTCGCTCATCTTGTTTGTGTGTTTCATCTATTATCAGCTGTAATTACTATGCGGCGACTGTGGGCCTGCGTGGTGTCTGGGCTGGCTCCATAAACTGGTCAGGTGACATAGGTCACAGACCACGGTCAAGGTTTAAGTTCAATTAAGTGGATTGGCTTAATTTAAGTGAAGGAGTTAAAACAATTAAATATTTAAACACTGAGGCAACCTTTTTGATGAACTTTCTACTTTTAGTGTTTCGAAGAATGCAAACATAATTTATGGTGTGTAATATGTCAGCATTTCTTCATAGCTATGGCTCCGTGTTTCCTTGTAGAAATAACAATGACTTGAATCAACACTACTGCTATTCTAATATACTTCTGTAAGGAAGGATAACATTTAGCCTACTCTTGTGTGGTAACCCCATTCCCAGTCTCTGTAACAGTTTGGAGCCTCTACGCTATCATCTGAAATTCTCTCTAGCCAGCACCACAGACTCCCAAGGGAGTGGATCAAGCTGCTGGCAAGGCCTTTCCCAAACATGCAGCCATCTGCCTCGACACCTGACACCATAGCCCACACTGCAATGCATTTCGACTTCTCCTCAGAGACACGTTTGTTTCTATTAAAGACGGTTTAAAAACTGACGACCAAGCATTATCACCACCAATAGAATAGATAGCCCATCTCCATTCATAAGTCATCCACACGTTCCTTCCTTTTCTGGGTGAAAAAAAATCTGTTGACACCATGTTTAATATTTGAAAATGGCTGTGGATGTCTATGAATGTGGACCACTCAAGTGTGCCTGAATGCTTGTGTGCTTTGGCCGGGGAAGCTTTTAATCAACCTCCAACTGCAGTACCTACTGGATGCGTTGCAAATTAAATGTGACAAATGGATGCTGTGTGTTTAGTTTTTTTGCTGACAAGTATAATTGAGTATAATTGTCACATAATTGTAAATGTATTTGTTTCATTGGTTTGTGCAAAGGGTATTTTTGACTGATGTGCTGAGAGTTTATTTTCGTAACATTTTAATTTGGCTGAATGTATGATTATTGAAATCTTTGAGTTGGTAGTAATAATAGGCCAGGGCTGATACAGTTGCTAAGTACACCCTTTGTTTCCAGAGTGCTCAGTATTGGTAATTTTTAAGATCTTAAGACATTTTGAACTTTACATCAGACTACTAACAAAGACAAGTGCAACGTTGCTCAAAACCAACTGTGTTTAAAGTAGACAGCCACCTCTAATTTACCCACGGTTGAAGGTGTTTTCAGGATGTCAGCAAACGCCTCCGGGTGAAAATGTGAAGAATTTCACCTCTTAATAAACCTCTAATTGACAGGCACTTCCTCGGTTGGTGTCCACTGGGGAACCACAAAACAACGAATCGAGCTTGATAGGTCTATGAAAAGGAAGAGCAGACTATTGTAGAAACACCTGCCAAAAGGTTGGTGAAGCAACACCAGTAGTTGTCATGGATGTGTATGCTATAGAAAAGCAATTGACAGACAGTGGGTTTATTTAGCGTTATGGCACTTGGAGGCCTTCGTAACCATTGAGTAGCGATGAGCTACGAAGCAGTAGAGTGGGTGTCTACAGAGACGAGCATCTGGGGCTTGTCTTAACTGGTCAAATCAAAAAGGTTAGCATATTTGGTCACCTTCTCGTTTTAAGTTATCTATTGGATCTTGACAGCTGTGCTGACAAGTTTCTTGTGTCTTTCTCTTTAACACTTGAGTTGAGGATTGGGCAAGGCTTTTTTCAGATGACAGTGTCAGTGACAATGGTTCTGCAATTATTAGTGAATGACAAGTGACTGTTGTTGTATTAATGCATACATTAGCCCTTGGGGAACATTACTCTCCATTTCTATGCTTTGCATCATATTTTTTTGCTCGATTTACTAATCGTATTTTATTACATTTAGTCCCTCAGAGCTATCAACTCCAAATGAGAATCCCACAGTTTGTGTTATTTCAGCAACGGCATGGGAACCATTTAGTATTTCCATTTTTCATTGCCAGGGGAGACAATAACTTTCGAGCCATTTGTCTAAGAATTAATGAGGATGTAGACTAAATGTCCCCGCGATGACAATAGAGTACAAATGATGTTGTTTGTGGCCTACAATTCCCTCCATATACTGATGTGATTTCCCATGACATTTCTATTTTTCTTTGTGGGTTTGTTTGTGTGGGTGGATGATGAGCCGTATATCCTAAATTAATTTATGTAATCCTCCTTAACCTTTCTCTTGTGCTGTAAAGGAAGAGTTGTTTGCTCTGACTGCTTTAATAGGGAATTATTGTTATTCTTTGTAATTTACAGTGGATGGTGATAAATAATAGTGCAACAATATTCTTTTTCTGGAATACACTATCATTAGAATGATTTTTGGGATAATGACACTGGGTGGGTTATGGTATAGACTCATTTGTAGACAGCAACCAATTTCATGGGGTGGCAGATGGACTCATGATTTTGGGGGTCAAGGTGCAAGTGCCCTCAACGTGGCTGACCCACGTCTGTCAATTATAGTTTTAAATTCAATCAATGATTTTCCTAGTTAATTAAAGGTTAAAATAAATAAAAAATCATAAGGCTGCAATAAAGCCTTTTTCTGTTTGTTTTGCTCCCAGAGCGATGTATTCACATAATCCCTATAGGTTGCTGACGACGAACTATGATAGGTCACTCACATAACCCTTGTATAACCCCGGGAATCCTCCGATTCTCTGAGGACTTGCATGTCAAAAGTAAAAGTCCTGTAAATGACCAGTCACTGCCCTGAAGTGTCGCTAACTTACTAAGTCTTTAGAAGGGCTTGCACCTGTATAGCTGTCTTCCAAATTAAATATTTGTAAAAGATGAAAAGGAAATAAAAATGTTCTTTATAGTCATATTTTTCAATCTCAGATAAAATAAAACTACGCCCGCCTTACCAGTTATTTTCATATAAAGTCAGAAAAGTAAAGTCTGCCATGTCATTGACCCAGAAGTCAAGCTTGTGATAACCTCTGGCCATGCTACGGTTAACTGCAGCTCCTCTGAGGCGAGACAACCTGGGGGAATGTGTTGTGTTTTCTCCGGCCCAGAGCAGAAGGGGCTTACTGGCCCCAGCCTTGAACAGGAGATAAAAAGAAGATTACCGGCCTTCCCTCCCTGCATTCCTTCCCCTCATTGAGGCGAAAGTACCATCTCAATAGGAAGCCCTCTGGGATCTGCTTTGACATTCCTGGTCCACTTGACTCCTCTATCTCCACTGATATCGTTTATGAATTGGGATGGGAAGTCATCTCATCAAGTGCTGGCGAGCAGAGCTGGCTGAGGGAAATGATGTGGCGTGCTGATATTGGCAGGAAGTTGTTTGTCGCCGGTAGCTTTAAAGGGCGAGTACTAGCAAACACAAATTCAGTCTTTGAACATTTTTGGCAGACAAATTCAAAAGGTAGAAAAAAATGACACCATATTGGTGGTTCGGCTATTATAGGAACCAAGAAGGACTTAGTTGGTTGGAGGATTGTGGGTGTGGGTTTGATTCCCTTTTAGGCCACATGTATTGGAGGCCTGAGTGGCTTTGGATGCTAAACAAGTGTATTGCCCTAATGGTTTTGATTACTGTCACAGTGGTGGCTTGCATGTTAGAGGAATGATCTGAATCAGACAATTTCGTCTTATTCAGGCTATCAGACTAATGCATGCCTACCAACTAGGGCCGGGTGATGTACAGAATTATACACCGACACTCACAACAAAGACAAACGGCAACTTCTTCCTTTCCTACAACAAGCAGTTTCAACTCGCTACTTGCTTCTGAGGTTTATCAACAAACTTATGTGCTAGCTGTCTAGTCTGTTTTTATAAATTAGCATAAAAATACACATTTATGTAAGGAATTGGCAACTCGTTCTGAGAAATAAGGATCTTTTTATCCAGGTAGGCCACTTGATTTCAATATCTTAAAGTGAACAGGCTATGTTGTTCAAACAGTTGGAGATGGACAGGAGGGTCTATTCATAACAGTTCTACCATGTTAGCAAGCAAATAGATCCATGTTGTCTAGACTTGTATAAAGATGAGCTGTCTACTCACAAGCACGTGTCCTTGTGCTTGAGGGCTTGTGTATGAGACCTGTGTTCTACAACGCCTGCTACAAGTTGGTCATTATTAGTGGATGTGCATGGTTCTGGTTAAATTTGTAACCAAAAATCTAATTTTTATAGACTTACTTGAAAGCCCGATCAGTGATTGTTGCAAAAAAAGCAGGTTAATAATGAAACTATTTGTGGGTGTTATGATTGTGGAATGCTTATATTTAGCTAGGTATAATATTACATCCAGTGCATTGACCTTTAATTTTCCAACAGCTTATTTAGAGAAAACGTTACAGAAATTGAGATGGATATCATAAGTCGCCCATAAATTTGGAAAATAATCTAAATATGATTTTTAGGCCATATCACCAGCCCTACTACCAACCAGCTAGAGTCATGAGACCTCATGACCGATGTTTCGTAATGTAGTTGTTTACCAACAGTGTGAACTACTCCTAGTGGCTTTGGATTGGTATCGAGTACTCTTTTTGTTGTCATGCTTTTTTAAATTACAGTTTCCCTATAGGTTTTAAAATCTTCTGTTTTGTTTACACCATCTGTGTATTTTGGTTATTTTTCTGATCCACATGTCTTTCAAATCTCCAAACGTTTATCCCTGCCACCACACTAAACTGTTTACTCAATGTTTACTGCTCTCAAAAGGGATTTTGTAAGAAGCTTTGGGGATACAATAACACTTTTTTTTGGTACCAACCCTTTGAAATGTTATTGCGTAACTAAGTCTTCTAAATCTTCTTCACTTTTGGGAGCAGCTGCTCTGCTACCTTTCGGATGTGTTTGTAGAGGGTCCTCAGCACTCTAGGCCTCACCAGACACAGGAGGAAGATATGTTTTTTTTTAAATCAGTCAAGCGCTTCCACCATATGCTTCACTCAGAGAAGCTAAATCTTTTAAAAGTACTACTCCGTGTCTTACTCAGCAAGAGATTTGATTTCACATAGGCTTTGTTATGGATTGAATTCATAATTCATGGATTACGTATTGCCTTAGTATAACAGCTTCACATACCAAAAAAAACTGTTTTTCTCTTGTTGCTGGCATTCCACTCAATTCTGCCACACGCATCCAGCCGGATAACATTGACACTAAGTTGACCCCGCTAACCAGGAAGCCCATCAATATCCCATTTCGGCCATCAACTCGAAGCCATTCAGGCAACTGTGGAAATTATATAGTGAACATGCTAACTGTGCTCATCGCCCTCGCGACGAACCGATTTACCCAGCGCCGTCACGTGAGGAGTACCCCGTTCGACAAAGGGAACCATTAGATGGAAGACGACCCAGTCCTCTTCGAGGTTAATTGGAATTATGGTCACTAATCAGGTGCGGCGACGTGGACCCGAGAGCCGTTTAGATTTAGTTCGTTGCAACGGCAGAGAATGGGTAGTGACCGACCGGAATCACCATATAACATGCCCTTTGCATAGTTTGCTATAGTAATCATTCCCAATAGTATGACTTTATTTATTTAGGATGATGGTGTCTTCATACGTGATTATTCAATGGTCATTTTTGGCCAACAAGGCCATGAACACTCAAAGGCCATAGGTCAAATCGCAGAAAGATCCACTGTGGTAGCACTGTTCAAATTCCCACCATAATGGGCAGAAATGCTCTTCTGATATCGTTCATGGGGCCAGGGTTTTCGTGTGTGTTAAAGGCTATCTATGGGGCTAGTCTATTCATGTGTGATATAGACATCTAGCATAAATGTCTGAAAATCTTGGCTCTCATCTGCATGGTCCATGTGTTGTTGGATGACTGGGTCATAATGTGCGAGTTTGCCGTAATTGAAAAATCGTGTGTTGGGTGGGTGTTTGTGTTACTAGACTAGACTGTTGTGTTTTGGTGTCTAGTTTATATATGGTGTGTGTGTGGGAGCAGGGATTTGTAGGGCTGACTAATCCTCCCTTACTCAGCACTCATTGTGCACTTTCAGAGTAGAGCAAACGGCTCCACAACACACACAGGCATTTGAACTAGTAATGTAACACCAGAAAAATATTTTATTGTTGTAGTCGTCACTGCCTTGAACTATTCTGCTGTATATAACAAGTCCAGCATTTCCCAAAAGCCTCATGTGCTCTTTTCCCCTCTCTTTCCTAACCGGAATCGCTATTATTTTTAATTTTTAGAACACACTCAAGAACCTCCAGAAGCTAACCAGCTAACTAAGCTATTTAGTCATTGTTAGCCACTGCTAGCGGCTTTTACCTTTTACCTTCTGCACAGCCAGCCAGTTTTTTTAACCTGGATAATACTCGCCAGTCTAGCTTCCCTGCCCCATCCACCGCTGCCCCCTGGACACTGATCACTAGGCTACATAGCTGATGCATGCTGGACTGTCCATTAATCACGGTACTCCATTCTGCTTGTTTATGTTTTATCTGTCGGCCCCAGCCGCACTCAGGCTCTGTGTGTAGTTAATCCGACCCTCCCTGCCTAGTCAACGCCATTTTACCTGCTGTTGTTGTGCTAGCTGATTAGCTGTTGTTGTCTCACCTACTGTTTTAGCTAGCTCTCCCAATTCAACACCTGTGATTACTGTATGCGTCGCTGTATGTCTCTCTCAAATGTCAATATGCCTTGTATACTGTTGTTCAGGTTAGTTATCATTGTTTTAGTTTACAATGGAGCCCCTAGTTCCACTCTTCATACCCCTGATACCTCCTTTGTCCCACCTCCCACACATGCGGTGACCTCACCCATTACAACCAGCATGTCCAGTGATACAACCTCTCTCATCATCAGCCAGAGCCTGGGCTTACCTCCGCTGTACCCGCACCCCACCATACCCCTGTCTGCGCATTATGCCCTGAATATATTCTACCATGCCCAGAAATCTGCTCCTTTTATTCAGTGTCCCCATCGCTCTAGGCGACCAGTTTTGATAGCCTTTAGCCGCCCATTCTACTCCTCCTCTGTTCTGCGGGTGATGTGGAGGTAAACCCAGGACCTGCTTGTCCCCAGGCACCCTCATTTGTTGACTTCTGTGATCGAAAAAGCCTTGGTTTCATGCATGTCAACATCAGAAGCCTCCTCCCTAGGTTTGTTTTACTCACTGCTTTAGCACACTC